>NC_047105.1:129493697-129657218 GCF_902500255.1 Thalassophryne amazonica
ATCATCATTTCTTTACCTCATCTTTGATTTGAAATCACGATCAAAGCAAAACTCAGCAGCGCAGACTTGGTGACGTCATCTCCGAGCCGAGGCCTGACCAATAAACAGCCTACGCTAGTCTGCTTAAGATGGCGAGCTTCGTGTAGGGGTCGAGCAGCTGTTCCGTTGAGAATCTAAACTTGAAATACTTTGTGAGGTATTTTTCAAACATGCTGTCAGGTTTAGCCTTGTGAAGTGTTCTGAAGTCGTCAGCAGGCGTTTTGTTTCGTTCTACATGCAGCTCTGCGTTAATGTGGAGACTCAGGTGTGGGTTTAGATGTTTTGCTATCAATCCACCAGTGAGGCACTTTGCTCAACCACCAAAACAACAGACGGTGCCAAAAAGCCAACTGAGCAACATTCCTCCCACTATGCTGAAGAAGGAATATTTAGCTGTTCCCCTCGCTGCAACGACTGATGATATTGTCAAGCGACTTCTTTCATTGAAGTTGGCAATTAAGAGGGATAAAGTTGAGGTTAAAAAAAGAACAGCTCATAGCGAAAGTCCAGAGGGATCCTACTGATCGTGACTCAGTGGAAGTCAGGGTGGTGAAGTTGACAGCAATGATCCAAAACCGCCGTGAACACCTACAAAAGCATCACAAGGACAAAGCTAATAAGAGGAAGATGCTGTTGGCTGTGGACCACAGGAAGAAGCTTTTGAAAAAAACTGAGATTGGTTCACTATGAAGACTGTGAGAAGGTTTGTGAGCAGCTTGGCATCACCTACACCTTCCCTCCAGAGTACTACAGATGGGCCACTCATCGCTGGCTGGCCAAGAAGGCCTTTGTATTCAGGTTTTTAAGGAAGTACAGAAACAGAGAGCTGAGGAGAAGCTGAAGATGAAGCAAAGCTTGGCCTCTAAAGTTACAGCTGAGACCAAAAGTGAAGAGATGCAGTAAATATGCAATATACGAGGTCTGTTAGAAAAGTATCCGACCTTTTTATTTTTTCAAAAACCTGATGGATTTGAATCACGTGTGCTTGCATAAGCCAACCTTGAACCTTCGTGTGCATGCGTGATTTTTTTCACGCCTGTCGGTTGCGTCATTTGCTTGTAAGCAGCCTTTGTGTGAGGATGGGTGGAGTCTCTCGTTGTTTTTTCTTTGCAAGGAAATGGCAGAACTGGGCATCACACAGATTAAGGAGCGGTACAACTGGTTTAAAGACATCCACACAACGGTGGAGAGCGCGCCGCGCTCCGGTCGGCCATCAACATGCTGAAACGACCGGAAAATTCCAAAGTGAACGCTGTGGAGATGTGGGACCGTTGTGTGATTATTCAAGAAATTGCGGAAGAGGTAGACATCAGCACTTTTTTGGCACATTCCACTGTGACAGAAGATTTGGCCATGAAAAGAGTTGCAGCGAAATTCATCGGCACGAAGCTGAGGGCGCAGCAAAAGCGCCTCCGTGATGAAGCCTCACAGGACATGTTGTAACATGCCCAGCTCATCCACAATTTCTCGGATAGTCACACGACTGAAAAGCCACCGAAAGCCATCTGAATCTTCGGAATGGTGGAAGAGCTGGGCATGAGCTGGGTCACACATCTCCACAGCGTTCACTTTGGAAATGATCTGGTCGTTTCGTGTTGATGCCAATCGGAGCGCGCGCTCTCCACTGTTGTGCGGACGTCTTTAAACCGGTTGTACCGCTCCTTAATATGTGTGATGCCCAGAGTATCGTCACCGAAAGCCGTCTGAATAATCCGAATGGTTTCCACCTGGCTGTCGCCCAGTTTGTGGCAAAGTTTGATGCAGTCGCGCTGCTCCAGTTGTTCCGCCATTTCCTTGCAAAGAAAAAACGACGAGAGACTCCACCCATCCTCACACAAAGGCTGCTTACAAGCAAATGACGCAACTGACAGGCGTGAAAAAAAATCACGCATGCGCACGAAGGTTCAAGGTTGGCTCATGCAAGCACACGTGATTCAAATCCATCAGGTTTTTGAAAAAAATAAAAGGTCGGATACTTTTCTAACAGACCTCGTATGTTGACTATTGGTTCCAAATCTACTGAGAACATCGAGTTTGACTTTTGTGATGACTAATGTGGCTTCCAGATTAAATTTGTCTATTTGGCATTTGTGTTTTTACTTTCAATTTGTCATGTACATGAAGGTTCCGAAAATGGAATAGGAGAGGAGAAAAAGAAAAAAAAAACACGCTTGATGTTTATGTTCTATTTTGGATCAGTTGTCTGCATTTATATACGTGTTCATTTTTGTATCTCGAAATGCCAAATAAAAATGTTGGAATAAAAATAAACAAAAATCAACAGCCTGCACGTCTCCTGGCGCCTGTCGTGATTTCTGGGAAACAGCAGGAGCTTCGACTCGCGGCAGGACTCGACACGAGCTTCAGGATTCCGACACACAGTTCAGTCTGCGCACACGGCCAAGTTATTAAGATGAGTTCAAACAAGAAGACGACAAAGTTTTAACTCAGTGTTCATCAGGCCGTTTTCTTCACTCAAATCTAAAGTCTGTCGGCGTCATAATATCTCTGAGCGAATCTGAAGACCGACGGCGAATAGACGAGAAATACAATAAACACTTAATGACGTCATTGACAAGTTAAAAAGAACCTTTAGTTGATGACCAGCGGCCGACAACAGAGACAAAGAGACGCAGACAGCAATCCAAAAGACAAAACAGACAGAATTCAGTCGAACTCTGAGATCCACCTCCGACTCTCCAACCCGGAAATGAGACAAACGGTGCAGTGCTGCCCCCTGGTGTAGAGAATGCTGTCAACACAACGAGGAAAGTCCGTGATCGGTGAAGCTACAGCATTTCATCAGTGCAGCCGCTGAACCACTTCCTCAAATTGTGTCAAAATAAAAGTCTCATAGAGTTTCATACACAGTTCAGTCTTAGCCTATGTTTCAGTTTTGTTTCCGTTTGATCCTACTACGGTGGATGACAATCAGCACAATGATTGACATTACAAATAGCCAATGACAATTGAGAAAGCACACTTGATGGCCAATCAGATTGCCAGGAGAGCGAGTCCCCAGCCACCATGGAAGACCCGCCCCCTGCGAACGGACTGGCTCCAGCGACAGGATACCGATCGGTTCGGGGATCTCGAGCCGCAGGGTGGGCGGAGCTCCACACCGCCCTTTCTCGCCGGGCGGTGGGCGTGGTCAGCTGCGGGCTGCGGTCCAACAAGGGATGATGTCATTCTCATCCTTCACTGTCCAAGCACAGAGAGAGAAAAAGAGGATGTTGACATGAGTTTTCTCTTGACAGGAGCAACACTTTACGCTCCATTCGCAGCAGAGTCCGACCCGATGGGAGCCACCGCTCCAGAGCAGGATGTCATATTGACCGACAGAATATGAACGTAGAGATTGTAGATTACTTACGAGCTTCAGAAGCACAAAGGTCGACAGTAAACTGGAAGAAGAAGAAAAGGTGAAATTGGCGCCAAAAGGTGGAACAACAGAAAGTTTTGAAACAGACTCCTGACCAACACTCCAGTCCTGTTGGTGGCGGTAATGCTCCATAGAAGCTGGTTGTCAACCGCCATTAAACACGAAGAAGAAGAAGAAGAAGTTTTGAAACAGAAAACAGCTAATGTAGAGTCTGGACGTATCTGGTGGAGTTTTATCTTTTTGTCTCTGTTGTTGGCCGCACATGATCAGGTAAATGTTTGTTTTTTAACCTGAATGCCGTTAATAAGTGTTAAATGTCGGTTTATTGTTTCCTCGTTTTTTTTCCCTCCGGTTGTTCGTGTGACGGTGATGTTCCGGATGTCTAACTTTGCGGATTACTCCAACAAACACGTTTGTGAAGAAAACGCCGTCATGCTGACTCAGTTAAAATGCTTTGCCGTGTTCTTGCATGGATTAATATTTAATAACTTGCTTTAACTCTTTTATTGAGCCAAGAATATATTGTTACATTTATGAGAGTGTTCTAATGTTTGGAAGTGATCATTTATATATAGAGGTTGTTGCTGTTGAAGAATATATTACTCATATGCTCATAGTGATCAGTATTTATCAATGCTTATTAAACATGTAATCATGTAATCAATAGCTAAGGTTAATTACATATCTATATGGAAGTGGCTATTCCCACGGCTGCAGTGTCCATAACTCTCATTTCACTATTCGCACAGCAATACTTCTGGTGGCAAAACGTGGAGCTACTTGTATAAACAAACATACTGCATTAAATGAGAGTTATGGACAGGGCCGAAAAAAAAAAATCAAAATCGAAAAATATTAAAGGAGTTATGACATCTTGAATGCAGTATGTTTGTTTATACAAGTAGTTCCAAGTCTCTCTCTTTTTTTTTATTTTTTTTTTTTATTAAAGTCAATACAACTTTCTTCCATACACATATATATAAAATAAAAACCTGGCAGCAGCACAACACTTTGGTTGCAGCACAACACTTTGGTTACAGTACATGATTACAGGTAGGTGTTTGCCTGCTATGGTATTGGCGAACACTTTGGTTAAAAATAAAATGTAGTGCTAAAAACTTTTATTCTCTTACATCAGAGCTTGACATTATTTCTTAAACTGGCATTACTGTGAAGTCAGATCATAAAACCAAATCCTAAAGTCGACTCTTTTTGTCAGCACAATAACATACTGACAGATAAAGAATAAAATATAGCTTACATGGCCTGATTCCTGCTCCAGGAGCAGCAACAGAAGCAGCAGTCATTGGTGTCTCGGGATGTTTGGACCTCAGGTGTCGCAGCATTGAAGACGTATTGTTACTGTACCTCAACTCTTGAGCACAAATCAAGCACTTGACCTTTTTGGGGCTTATTAGATCAAAGTGCTCCCAAGCAATTGATCGTGCTCTTTTTGGAACTGGCTCCTCCATGTCCCTTCCTCACCACTACTCACTCTCTCACACACACACACTCACCTTTCTCACACCTTTCACTTCAACAAAATCACAGCTCTTCAGTCACACAGCTCAGTCTCTGATCTACCTATAATATATAGTCTAACCTGTAACCTATGTTGATGTACTGTGTGAATAAATGTTTTATATGAATGGATGCCTGTTGTGTATGGTGTGTGTCTGTCTATGTTAGATCCTATGTCTATGTAGCTAACTATACTAAATGAACTCTAAACAAGACCTAAATATAAACTAATGCTTTTCTTGGCTCTGATTCACATGGTAATTGGCAATAACAGTGTCGCTAGCAATCCCCTCCTCTCAAAAACCCACGGTTTGAGCTACGATTCAGATCTCATTTACATACTTGGCGGGTCGTATTGACAGGCCCAGATTATTCGAATTTTTCGCGAAGTTCGACACGTGGTGTAACGTCAAGCAGACTGACTCGAGCTTAACATCACTAGTGGGAACTTGGGTCGGGTGGTCAGGTGGCTCACTGTGATTACTGATGAAATAGTGGACTTAGTAGAGGACTTAGCTGAGACATGTGTACACATCATTTAGGAGAGGTTAACTCACCTGTTCCAGACTAATATGACCCCAATGAACTACTTGAGATATGTGCCAAAGTCTCTATCCAGGACAAGCAGCCCAAAATACCCACACCCTTTTTCATCACGAGTGTTACTTCAAATACAGATGTAATTTCTGAACAGCAGCAGCTATAGATTTTCCAAGGTGTTAAATATGTTCAGAATGACCAGAAAATGTTTGGGAGGGTCAAAGAAAAGTGTCATTGTTGTCCATTCAGCTGCTCCCTTTTTGTTTGGGGTCGCCACAGCGGATAGAGCCAGATCTGCACTGGTATTTGACACAAGTTTTATGCCAGATGCCCTTCCTGACGCAACTCCAGTTTTACCTAGAGAAACACACAGCCGCTGGTGTTCTAAAGAGGTCTCCCATCCAAGTACTAACCAGATGCCGCACTGCTTAGCTTCTGAGGTCTGACGGGATCAGACAGAGCAGACCAGCCGCTGTCAAAGAAAAGTGTAAAATTTGTATTTTGATATTTTAAGAAAAATATGGCTAAAATAAGTGGGTCAACGTATTACCGCACGCGTCAAAAGAAAATGAACATTTTCCAAATATGAAATTTTTATTTTCAGTCATAGTGTTATCAATAGAATATGCATTTAAAGTGGAAAATACAAAACAAACCTTGTATCTTTGACAGACAGCAGTATCTACAGGTCTTAAATGTTTTAAAGATTATCAGGGAACATCCACAACAGAAAGTTTAAGATACTAAATATGTGGTGATTCCAGACTGTATGTAGGTCGATTGACCTAATGTTTTTTTCTTAAAATATCAAAATTTGAAATTTTACACTCTTTTATGATCCTTCTAAACATGTACCGGCCATTCTGAGCATATTGAAGACCTTGGAAAATCTATAGCTGCTGCAGTTAGAAAATACAGCTTATTTGATGGAACACTTGGGACGAGTGGTCATTTTCAGGCTGTTACATGCTTGTCTCAGCGAGGTCCTAAACTAACTTTGTTCATGTAAATGTGGAGCTGATGAGTAGGAGAGCCTGAAGACCATCAAACAGTTGCCCTATAATGCGTTCAGTTGAGTGGATACTTTCTTCCATAAACCTGGAAAGAAGCCTCTCTTCTCTTTGAAAGGGGCTTAAAACATCATGAGATGACACCACACTATAGCGGTGTTAGATGGCTGTATAACGGTGCAGTGCTATTTTTCCATTGTCTGGGAAGAACCCTGTATTCTGCAGCTTTCTTCATAAAAGCCTCCCTGTTCACTGTCACAGGGGCTGCAGCATCATTCTTAGACTCTGATCTGATCGATCCCACGACAGACAGCGTCGATTGAGTCGGCTGTGCACTTGCCTCCGTACGCTCAGCGCCGGCATGCCTCCTTCCCAGACAGCCCAGCGATTGCTGCACCTCACACAGTCTATGGTGCCCGCCAAGATCAAACAAAATATATAAAGATTGTCCTCTGATCATTGGTGTTTGTGTAACATTTGCAATTTGTCATGGTTTGTCAGCTGGATGTAAACTGGATAAAATAAAGAGCAGAAGTTCTTTATGTGAAATTTCCCCACAAAAATGGGTTTAAGTGCAGTCAGATTACCACCAAGTTTTGTGCTAAAACATGAGATGACTTCACTCAGCATAGCGGCACTAGATGGCAGTATAATGGCATGATGCCGTTGTTCCACTGTCTGGGGAGAACCCTGTCACTCAATCTCTGCACTTGTTCTCTCCCTGATAGTTTACTGATTCATCGAGTCACTTGGTCAATAACTCTTTTTGTGTCTTTTTAAAGGCTTTCTACAAACATGTCTAAAGGCCAACAGCTGAGGGACAGGCTGAAACAATTGCCAACAGCTGATGATGAAGTATTTGAGTTGTTAGGATTGATTGCACAGTATGAAGAAGAAATTAATCATTTAAAAGAAGAGGACAAAGGATTGAAAATTCTGGAAGCTGCTTTTAATCCTCAAGTCCGCTAGTACAATGCAGGTTTGTTCACTAAACATTGTTACTTTTACCACGTAATTTAGTGAATGTGTGCTGTAGGATGAGAATTGTTTTATGAAAAAACAAAAGTAAAAAAAATTCATTATGTAAAAGCTCTATTTCAATGTTACAACACACTGAAGGACAAGAGTCTCAAGATCAAGAAATCTCAGGATCAAGAAATAGTGCAACACAAAACTTTTTAGAATCCAATGCCAATGAAAATTTGCCCCAATGCGTCATTAAATAGGAGGAGCTTCCATTCCGCTCGCCGGCTCCGGTTGTCAGTCAAGTCAACAAGGCAGACCTTGATCACACGGATGGAGTTGCTGTGCTCTATTTCTTGTGGAAAGCTGACAAACGTTGCCAGCGGCGCCGTCCCTGGGTTCACAACATCCTCATAAGATGTTCCCAATTCGGGGAGTTTCATTATTTGTTGCAGGAGCTGGCTGCTGCTGCTGCTTGCTCTCCCCTCAAACTCTGTCATCGTGTTATAAACCAGTCACCATTTGTTTTACAACCCCTGGCAAAAATTATGGAATCGGTGGCCTCGGAGGATGTTCATTCAGTTGTTTAATTTTGTAGAAAAAAAGCAGCTCACAGACATGACACAAAACTAAAGTCATTTCAAATGGCAACTTTCTGGCTTTAACAAACACTATAAGAAATCAGGAAAAAAAATTGTGGCAGTCAGTAACGGTTGCTTTTTTTAGACCAAGCAGAGGGAAAAAATATGGAATCACTCAATTCTGAGGAAAAAATTATGGAATCATGAAAAACAAAAGAACGCTCCAACACATCACTAGTATTTTGTTGCACCACCTCTGGCTTTTATAACAGCTTGCAGTCTCTGAGGCATGGACTTAATGAGTGACAAACAGTACTCTTCATCAATCTGGCTCCAACTTTCTCTGATTGCTGTTGCCAGATCAGCTTTGCAGGTTGGAGCCTTGTCATGGACCATTTTCTTCAACTTCCACCAAAGATTTTCAATTGGATTAAGATCCTTACTATTTGCAGGCCATGACATTAACCCTATGTGTCTTTTTGCAAGGAATGTTTTCACAGTTTTTGCTCTATGGCAAGATGCATTATCATCTTGAAAAATGATTTCAGCATCCCCAAACATCCTTTCAATTGATGGGATAAGATAAGTGTCCAAAATATCAACGTAAACTTGTGCATTTATTGATGATGTAATGACAGCCATCTCCCCAGTGCCTTTACCTGACATGCAGCCCATATCATCAATGACTGTGGAAATTTAAATGTTCTCTTCAGGCAGTCATCTTTATAAATCTCATTGGAACGGCACCAAACAAAAGTTCCAGCATCATCACCTTGCCCAATGCAGATTCATCACTGAATATTACTTTCATCCAGTTATCCACAGTCCACGACTGCTTTTCCTTAGCTCATTGTAACCTTGTTTTTTTCTGTTTAGGTGTTAATGATGGCTTTCGTTTAGCTTTTCTGTATGTAAATCCCATTTCCTTTAGGCGGTTTCTTAAAGTTCGGTCACAGACGTTGACTCCAGTTTCCTCTCATTCGTTCCTCATTTGTTTTGTTGTGCATTTCGATTTTTGAGACAGTTTTCTGTCTTGACGCTTTGATATCTTCCTTGGTCTACCAGTATGTTTGCCTTTAACAACCTTCCCATGTTGTTTGTATTTGGTCCAGAGTTTAGACACAGCTGACTGAACAACGAACATCTTTTGCAACATTGCATGATGATTTACCCTCTTTTAAGAGTTTGATAATCCTCTCCTTTGTTTCAATTGACATCTCTCGTGTTGGAGCCATGATTCATGTCAGTCCACTTGGTGTAACAGCTCTCCAAGGTGTGATCGCTCCTTTTTAGATGCAGACTAATGAGCAGATCTGATTTGATGCAGGTGTTAGTTTTGGGGATGAAAATTACAGGATTATTTATGAATATATCGCGAGATGTGGGCAAAAGCCTGTAAAGTAGTTAAGAAAAATAAACAACTATCTTGGAGGAATTATGTTTCTAAGCTGACTATTAATACTCCCATGATTAAAGTGTGGGAGATGGTGAGAAAAATAAGCTGGAAATACATATGCTCTTCTGTAACATATTTAATTAAAGCAAACGGTGTTAAGTGTACAGCAAGACAGGACATTGTGAATTTATTGGCTGAGGAATTTGGACATAATTCATCTTCCAATCACTACTCTCCTACATTCCTACATGGTACTATTATTCCTGTGGTTCGACAGACTAAATATCTTGGCCTAATCTTTGATAATAAACTTACTTTTAAAGCACATATTGATTACGTAAGGCAGAAATGCCTTAAAGCCTTAGCCCTGCTAAGGGTTCTGTCAAAAATGGATTGGGGTGCTGATCGTATTGTACTCCTCTGCCTCTATAGATCTCTAGTTAGATCTGAACTGGATTATGGTTGTGCAGTTTATAGCTCTGCCCGTGAGTCTTACCTCGACAGGTTGAAACCAATTCAGAATCAAGGTCTCCAACTTTGTCTAGGAGCGTTTCATACCTCTCCTATGCAGAGCCTTTATGTTGAGGCAAATGAACTACCGTTACATTTAATATTCAAAAGTTATCTTTACACTACGCAATTAAACTAAAAAATAACTCGTAATCCGACGTATGATGGTACCTTTATGCCAAAACATTCTAATTTCTATACTAGTAAGCCGTCAGCTACTAAACCTTTTGGTTTACATAATAAGGACACTCTATTATGCATACTCAGTGCTACTAATATAGCTTCTTTCCTCATACCTAATATTCCCCCTTGGAAGCTCGTTAACCCAGTAATTGATTTATCACTAAGAACATTTAAAAAGAGTTGTACCAATAATTTAATCTTTTTGAACGAAATTGGAGAAATGAGGTATAAATAGACATTATTGTGAGATCTATGCAGATGGGTCAAAAGACCAGAACAAAGTTGGTGCAGCTTGTGTAAGTGGCCCTCTTCAAAGGCAAATTAGATTGCCAGACAGTTCTTCTATATATACAGCCGAGTTGTTTGCCCTGAAAATGGCTTTGGATGTTATTGCAGACACTAACCAAAGACGTTTTGTTATTTACAGACTCTGTCTAGTTTGTCGGCTTTGCAGGACAAAACTTATAAACATCCGTTTATTGTTCAGCTTTTGGAAACTTTGTATACAATCGGTACATTAGATAAGCAAGTAATATTTGCCTGGATACCTAGTAGTAGTAGTAGTAGTAGTAGTAGTTTACTTTATTTCAAACTCGAAGTCCATAAAAGAAACATAGAGACCAAAAAAAAAAAAGATAAAATATATATCTATATATATAAAAAACAATACAGACAATAACACACAAAACATGCAATTATAAAAGCCTATTATACCAGTGCTTCCACAGAGCTGACTGGTAACGCACAGAACTGACACAGGGGCTCACCATTCTTTTTCTTTCGTCTCTGCGAGTCACTTGTCCATACTCCAGTCCAGTAGGTGGCGGTAATACAACGATAACTTCGTCACCCTCATTAGACTCCAACGAAGAAGAACTGTTTCCTGTTGTCGTCCGAGGCTAAAGCTAGTTTGCTGGAGACGCTGGAAACATCTCTGAACAGATCAAACTTCACTCTGTGATCCTCGAATATGTTTTTGAAGAGCTCCAGAAGTACAAAGATCGACAGTAAAGGCAGCAAAAAGCTGAGAAGGTTGTTGAAACAGCGGCTAACTGCTGCTAATGTCGAGATATTTAAGTTGGTAGAAACCAACAGATCGCAGAGCAGCAAGAAGAAACGAGTGGATTTAAAGAGAAGAAACTAGTCAACGTGCTGGATGCTGTTTTCATGCCTGAAGTTCGCTGATCCAGAGCAGGTTTGTCCACTAAACTTTATTTCAGACCAACTCCACCACATCCAAATGATAGCTGTTAGTTTGTGTTGGAGTTCTTATTATAGACAATACCAAATATCAGCAAAAATAAATAAAACAAGTTGATGATAAATGGACAGTTCAGCTTAGTGATGGACTGAAGAAGCCGATCAATCGATATGATTGATTACAGTTTTTCCTCATTTTATATACACAAAAGGGGAACTATGCACACAATTCATAAAATCTGAACTCATGAATCGACATCATGACTCCAAATTGCTGAACTTTGAGCACACTAACCCCCACACTGCCCACAATAACCATATTAGGTGTAGAAGAAAATAAAATTGAAGCTCTATCCGGATAAGACGACTTTAAAAACCTCTTTAACACTGAGGGTGAATTATGGCTCCTGATAGTGTTGATAAAGTCACACTATCAGGATTTATTGCACATTGTGCAATAAATTCTGATAGTGGAAAAGTTCTTGGACATGTGACAGGCATTGACATTACGGTAATTGCACAATCAGATGTACCACTAGTGTTTCACTTTTGGCGAAAAATGAAATTCAGTATAATGCTTAATAGTTTGTTTCACAATGATGACATCCCAAGGGATCTTCATGCAGAATTTCATGAGCAAATACCATTTAGATTTTTTTGGTGACAGACTGAGTGCTTGATCCTTGTGAACAAAAACAGGTACTACGGAGACTACATTAGGTTTGTGAAGAACTCTTTTTTTCCAAAAAGTTACACACCAAAGCATTAGAAATTGTTATTTCTGTGTCCTATAATGTGAGTCAAAAGACTGGACCAAAATTTCTGCTGTAAAACCTCCATAGTTTTACAAGTGATTCCAGTATAGAGCTACTACTACGGAGACAACATTTGGCACAAATTGTCATTCTTGAGGTACTAAAAATTTCTAGATCATGGTTGAGACAAAGACACTCTAGTGAAATATATTGGTATCATTCCTGCACCTAGTGTTGCCTCTCTGTGAGTATGCTACTACAGAGACTACAATATTTTGGGGGACGTCCACATCCCTGATTATGTGAATTTCCCAGAAGTTCCAGCAATAAAACTGAAACAGATTACTAGCACTGTTTTGTAGGGGATCCATTTAGGTGTCAAATCTAATAAACAGGAATTATGAAATCAAAGGATTTATGTTTAGAACATAGTGTTTTATCAAATGAATTGACAAATTTGAATTCTGGTTACAAACCTATTATTTTACTCAAATGACTGCTGCTTGGCTACAAGTGAAGATATTTTGATTCCGTAACTTGTCATGACCAGAGAAATACTGGGAATGTCACTGATTGGTGTAGTTCTTTGAAACGTTCGAGAGGATAAATATCAGCTTTATTGTATAATGAGCAAATTTCACATGAAACGAGGTAACATGCAAAAAAAAATGCTTCTTTTTTTTTCACCATATATTCACCATTTTTGAGGTTTTTTATGCATTTCCAAACTGTAAAAAGCAGAGCACAAATAAAGGTATGCCGAAGGGTCCTTAGCAATAGCTTCTAATGTCCCTAATGGCATTATTTTATGAGATATAGGTTGGTAACATTGCATTATTAAAATGGTAACACCTGATTGTGCACTTACCGACTAAGCTTTTTAGTGTACTTTAGGACAAGTAACCCTGGCAGTTTACTTGTCCTATAGGAAAAGCTGGTTGTCTGGACAAGTGAGCGCCGCAGGCGCGAGCTGCATGAAGCATACCGAAGGCATGTGATACATACGCCAGTGGCGCGTATCACCAAGGGGTGTTTGGGGGCATGCTACTGTGGAAGTACTGAAATTACACTTTTTCATAAATTGCTTCTCTCCTGTGTGGGTGGTAAAATTGAATTTCAAAAAAATTAATTTTATTACATATTGCATGCATAGCCTCTAGCCTTTTAATCTGTTAACCAAGACATAGCTCATAATGTTTTACTCCTGCGATTGTTCATAATTGGGCAAAAATTAAAATAATTGGTAAATGCCAATATGCATCTGCTTCTCTCATGTGTGTTTTCTGAATTCATCACTGTTCAATGCATGATCATTTGCCAGTATGTTTTTTGATAAAGCAAATCAAATTCTTTTATTTCAACATTTAAAAATGACTTGCTGGTCCGCAATTGAAGGAAAATCCCGACAGACATGGCAGTATATTGTGTTGTCCTCTTCCTTGTGCCCCAGCCACGGATAATCCTGTGTCCAGCTACTCACAAACTTCCTTTCTCTTTATACCTCTTCTTTGAAGCTTCTACACTTGCAGGGGTTCATGCTTTGTGTTTGACTGGTGTTTTCCCTGGTATCTGGCCCGGTTTCCAAGGTTTTACAAAAGACATTCTGTTCAATATACAGTGGGGAAAATAAGTATTTCATCCCCTGTCAGTTTTGCAGGTTTTCCCACCTACAAAGAATGGAGAGCTCTGTAATTTTTATTGTAGGTACACTTCAACTGTGAGAGACAGAATCTAAAAAAAATCCAGAAAATCACATTGTATGATTTTTAAATAATTCATTTGCATTTTATTGCATGAAATAAGTGTTTGATCACCTACTAACCAGCAAGAATTCTGGCTCTCACAGACCTGTTAGTTTGTCTTTAAGAAGCCCTCTTATTCTGCACTCTTTACCTTCATTGTTTGAACTCCTTACTTGCATAAAAGACACCTGTTTGCACACTCCCACCTCCGGGAGAGCTTCTCCCAGATCCCGGGGGAGGTTGGAGACATGGAGTCTGAGTGGACCATGTTCTCCATCTCCATTGTTGATGCGGCCGCTTGTAGCTGTGGTCACAAGGTCTCTGGTGCCTGTCGCGGCAGCAATCCCCGAACCCGGTGGGGGACACCGGAAGTAAGGGATGCCGTCAAGCTGAAGGAGTCCTACTTATCTTTGTTGGTAGGTGGGACCCCGGAGGCAGCTGACAGGTACCGGCAGGCCAAGCGTGCCGCAGCCCATGTGGTCGCAGAGGCAAAAACCCGGGTCTGGGAGGAGTTCGGGGAGACCATGGAGGAGGACTATCGGTCGGCCTCGAAGAGATTCTGGCAAACCGTCCGGCGCCTCAGGAGGCAGAAGCAGCGCTCCACCAGCACTGTTTATGGTGTGGGTGGGGAGCTGTTGACCCTGACTGGGGATGTTGTCGGGCAGTGGAAGGAATACTTCGAGGAGCTCCTCAATCCCATCATCACATCTTCCGAAGAGGAAGCAGAGACTGGGGACTCAGAGGCTGACTCATCCATTACCCAGGCTGAAGTCACCGAGGTGGTTAGAAAGCTCCTCAGTGGCAAGGCTCCTGGGGTGGATGAAATCCGTCCTGAGTACCTTAAGTCTCTGGATGTTGTGGGACTGTCTTGGCTGACACGCCTCTGCAACATCGCGTGGCGATCGGGGACAGTGCCTCTGGATTGGCAGACCGGGGTGGTGGTCCCTCTGTTTAAGAAGGGGGACCGGAGGGTGTGTTCCACCTATAGGGGGATCACACTCCTCAGCCTCCCCGGTAAGGTCTTTTACAGAGTACTGGAGAGGAGAATTCGACCAGTGGTCAAACCTCAGATTCAGTAGGAGCAGTGTGGTCCTGGTCGCGGCACACTGGACCAGCTCTACACACTCCATCGGGTGCTCGAGGGTTCATGGGAGTTCGACCAACCAGTCCACATACGGGGTCCAGGGTCCTTTGCTAAGGGCTATCCGGTCCCTGTACGACCGCAGCAGGAGCTTGGTTCGCATTGCCGGTAGTAAGTCAAACCTGTTTCCAGTGCACATTGGCCTCCGCCAGGGCTGCCCTTTGTCACCGGTTCTGTTCATTATCTTTATGGACAGAATTTCTAGGCGCAGCCAGGGTGTAGAGGAGGTCTGGTTTGGGAACCACAGAATCTCGTCTCTGCTGTTTGCAGACGATGTGGTTCTGTTGGCTTTGTCAAATCAGAACCTTCAGTGTGCACTGGGGTGGTTTGCAGCTGAGTGTGAAGCGTTCGGGATGAAAATCAGCACCTCCAAATCCGAGGCCATGGTTCTCGACCGGAAAAAGGTGCTTTGCCCTCTTCAGGTCGGTGGAGTGTCCTTGCCTCAAGTGGAGGAGTTTAAGTATCTCGGGGTCTTGTTCACGAGTGAGGGACGGATGGAGCGTGAGATCGATAGACGGATCGGTGCAGCATCTGCAGTGATGCGACCTTGCAACCCGACTCCGGATAAAGCAGAAGAAAATGGATGGATGGATGTTCGCACACTTAATCAATCACACTCCAACCTATCCACCATAGTCAAGACCAAAGAGGGACATCAGGGACAAAACTGTAAACCTGCACAAGGGTGGGATGGACGACAGGACAACAGGCAAGCATCTTGGTGAGAAGACAACTGTTATGATTATTTATTAGAAAGTGGAAGAAACACAAGATGACTGTCAATCTCTCCTGGTCTGGGATTCCATGCAAGATCTCACTTTGTGTGCAATGAACAGGGTGGCGGCATGGAGAAACAGCTCCCCGACTAAAAGTTCCAAAACCCCTGAAGATCTTACTTCTCAGAATTTTTGAAAAAGGCGAGTGTTAAACTTTACTAAGGGGATCAATATTATGACAAGGGGAAAAGCAAAGAAAATTGAAGGCAACGCAAGAAACGACATTGACCAAGCTGAAAGACGACCGGAGCTAACGGCTAACATGTAGCTAGCAGTGGGTGAACCAGCGGCTAAAGAACTTGGGGAAGAAAATATGACCGAGCTACAAACAGTGCTACGTGAGATAAAGGACTTTAGGAGAGAACAAGCAGACTCATTCAAAAAGCTGAAAGAGGATATTGTAATGATGAAGGCGCGTGTTGAAGCCGAGCAGCGCATAATGGAGTCTGAGGAGCGCATTCAAAACATGGAAGACGCCACTCTGAAGCTGTTGGAGATGCAAAAGCAGTTCATGGAGAGGCTGACGGACCAAGAGGGGAGGTTGAGACGTGAGAATATTAGGATCCATAATGTGAAAGAGGAGGCTGAAAACAGAGCTACATCAATGACCGCATTTGTTGAGCGTCTCCTCAAAGAGAATTTGGAGCTGGAACCTTCACTGGATCTACAGATAGAAAGGGCTCACCGCGCTGTGGCTGCCACCAGAAAATGCTCCTCCGAGATCAATAGTGGTGAAGCTGCTAAGTTACAGGTGCAAGGAGGCGATTATCAAGGCGGCATGGCAGAAGAAAGGGTTCATGTATGAGGGAAGGAAGATAATCATCGATCACGATTATGCTCCGGAGGTTCTGAGGCAGCGCAAAGAATATGCAGAGGCAAAAAGGGTGCTCAAGGAAAGAAAATACGCTTTCAAACGCCATTTCCTGCAAAACTCCGGGTATTTTATGATGGCGGAACGAGGATTTATAATACAGCGGAGGAGGCGGCCAAGGATATGGCAGCGAGGGGATATGAGGTGACAGTAGTGACACCAGCAGAAAATGTGTTTGAAAGAGTGAAGCATCAAACCTGGAGGGCGGGCCGAACACCAAGTGGAAAACGTCAGGAGGAGGCAAGACCAGAATTTATGAAGAGACTGGATGCTTTCAGGAGATCCCCTCGGAGACAGGATGAGTGACTTGTGTATTCAGGTTAAAAGTATAAAGGTGGGGAGTAATGTTTATTATAAATCTCCTGGAGAGTAAGAAATAGTCGGGACTGTGCTCTCGAGCTGCCAGCAGAGGCATGATTGGGTTCTACGACAAGGGGGCCCTCCGGTGGTGTAAATCCAGAGGCTATCCCTCTGAGCCTTTTCGGGGCTCAAATAGGGTCAATGAAGAGACCCCATTTCTGGACGTTACTTTAATTTCATTTTTCATTTTAAAGGTGAACTTTGTTCAAGTTAAGGTTATTATGTTCTTTGTTCAGTGTTGTTACTGTAGCAGGGGGAATAACTATAAACTTAGAAGTATTAAAGTTGGCTTTGCAAAATAACTTTATTAAAATATCTTCATACAATGTAAATGGGCTACTTAACTCAATTAAAAGAGGTAAATTCTAAGTAAATTGAAAAAAGAGGGAGTGGGAGTGGCATTTTTGCAAGAAACATATATGTCAGAAAAAGAACATGACAAATTAAAAAGAAACCGGTTTGCACAGGTATATGCTTCATCATATAAAATGGGTCACAGGAGAGGTGTTGCTGTTTTGATATTGAACAGAATTCCATTTCAAAAATTGTCTGTAATAAGTGATAAAGAGGGAAGATATGTTTTAGTGAAGGGGAGACTAGAGGGGATATTAATCAGCTTTTTAAACATATATGCTCCTCCCAGATCTGATTGGATATTTTATAGAAAACTATTTGATTTAATGACATCTGAGGGGGAGGGAATATTAGTTGCAGGGGGAGATTTAAACCAGATGTTGGAACCACAGTGGGATACCTCCACAGGAGGCCCTCCAAAAAGTGGGATAGCTAAAAAGATGACAGACTTAATTGGAGAGGTAGGTATCATAGACATCTGGAGAGAATTACACCCCACAACCAAAGATTACACATTTTATTCCTCTCCACACAATAACTACTCTATAATTGATTATTTTATGATGTATAGCAAGGATAGATATAGAATAGAGAACTGTGAAATCAGAGTGAGGGATTTATCTGATCATTGCCCAGTTTATGTGAATCTGCTTTTGACACCTGAGAAAAAGAGAACTCTTTGGAGGCTTAATGCCAATTGTTTTGAAACAAGGTTCGGTCAGATCGGCACACAGAAATGATCACACAGACTGCATTTTGCTAGAACAAACAGGCGTATATTTATTTCCCACAAAAGCAGTTACATCAAACACAAGTGGTTGCAGCGCATAAATATCTCTTTCTCTCTTACCGTGACGCCTTTAAGGTGGAGAGCCAACACCTTTCGGTAGAGTGCGCTTGTCAACCGGCTGGGCGTTCGTACAAAACCCGCAGCAGACTCTATCGGAGCATGGCTCTGCCCCCTCTTTTCTAGTGTGTGCGCGAAGGGAGGGTGAGTGGCCATCTCAAACTCTCTGGCGCACATAATTCCTTTAATCAACAGGCATCAAAAAGGTATTTCCTCTTGCAAAAACATAATAACCCCAGCTCTTCACTCCCAGTTCAGAATGACCCCAGCATGCTTCACTCCCAGTCGTTAGTGGCTACAAAAACAAATTTGTGCAATCGGTGTAATAATAACAAGTACATCATTACGGTTACTTTAAGACAGGGGCAAAACAACATAATCTTTTCTCCACACATTCCACTCTTGGTGTTTTGCACCAGTCAATTTATGTAACCACTAGCAGATTCAGGTAATGCTGGGCTCCAGCCTATTCCATTGATTATGTCTTGCCATAGCATTTCCCACATTTCTTCTAGTGATTCACAAACAAAATTTTGAGTAATATAGTCTTGATTATACCTGTTCCAAACAATATACTCATATACAAAACCCGATGTTGTGGGGTCTAATGTGACATTATATTGGTTTACTCCAAAGGGATCATGACATAGCAAAGATAACTTCATCTCATACGCTGAAATATTACCCATTCCACCTCTCGCCGTAAACATATAACATAACACATATTGCTATAATTAATAAAATTAAGGGCGGCACTAAGGTACTCCTGGCAATGATGGACATCCCTGAAAAGATATCCCACCAATGGTGTGCTGACGCTTGCTGTACTAATTTTGCCACATGTTTTACCCGTTCGCTAGCTATCAATGTAGACACCATGAGACTGGAGACGTTGGACGTATGTGACTCTATTAATTGCTGAATTTCCGTAGATTGTTCCAATGCGCATTTGAAACGCTCCAGGGAAAGACTCCATGGGGAATGCAATACATCCCATTGTACCGAAGTCAGCCGACTCGATACAGAATAATTAGTCAAACGATATGTCCGGTTTCCCCAATGCCATAAGTGCACATTGTTCAGGCAGCCAGTAAACGGAACCGAAGGTACTTGTGAATTGTTTCTCATTGTTGCAACACACAGAGCATGTGGGCCAATTTGCCACAACATTTCTCTTGGTGTTTCCCTGGTCCAATCACAAAGTACAACCTCTGAGTCGGTTAGACATGGATTGGCATATCCCATTTGCAGCACACAGGCCATACCTTTATCTGTGGTATCACACATTTTGGTATCAAAAGTCGTATTAGTTTTTGGTTCTAACCACTCTCCATCCATATGCAAGAACCAATAGCCATTAGTCGTAATTACCGGTAACACTTGATATTTACAAACAACCTTTGGTTGTGTCACATTGTACTGGGTCCAGTGTCCAGTACATACTGTTTCATTACACTGTGTAAATTCTGGATGTAACTTTAACCATAAGGTATCAGTTATATTCCAAATCCATTTCCAATCATGATAGTTCCCTGTGGTAACTATACGCTGAAATCTTTCTCTTTGAGCTTCAGCATGAAGAGTTTGTATAGCACATGCTGTCCAATTTCCCATATGAGATAAATTTTGGAAGACATTAAATGTTTAATTCCATAATGCCAATTGTCATTTGAAATTCTTTTGCCACAAATTAGTATTTTGTACTTGCCTACTAAGGCTTTAGGCATCCATTCTCCTACCTGATGGATTACTTGAGACGAATATTTCCCTGTGTTTGATAACATTGTTCTGGTCACTTCATTATCAACTGTGTTTGATACTCCTAAGACAGTTCCTGTTCCTCCTAATAGAGTGTCATACCACGCCCTTCGACGTCTTTTGCAAATTGGAATCTTTGGAAAGGTAATTTGCCAATATACCTTTGTTTTCACAGTTGCTTGTGCCAAATAGGTGCAGGTATCAATTAAAGGTGCAACCTGGGTTTGTGTTGCCTTAGCTTCTTTTGGTAATACCCAAATCAAATATCCCCAAGATGTCCTATTGTTTATGACAGTGCCATTTGCTATCCATATATTAGATTCTGCAGTAATATTCCATTGTGTACCGTTTTGTGTACCTTCACATTTATCAGCCGTTTGATTATATATACACACATGCACTGATGAATTAATAATTATCTTACACCCTTTAGTTATTACAGGTATATTCAGTTTTTTATAACATTGTCTACATCCATAAATGGTACAATCGCTACTTATATTGCCAAAGGTACATTTGTTATTGGGTTCATATACAAAATTATCTTGTGTTCTCTTTTGTGTGTAATTTTTCCAGGAAAGGGTCACTGTAGTCTGTTCTGTTAATGGATGTCCTTCAGTCATTCCCCAGCAGCTGGAGACCATGGCACCACCTACAAGGAGGAGTATGACCCAGCAGCCGACACCTCCAGTCACGAGGCCTCCACCGGTTGCCATGACGACGTCCGCCTCTTGTGTTCCTTGGTTTCCCGATCAACAGCTCCCACCAGGGCATTTGGATCTAAATTAAACAAGAGAACTAATCGTAGAATGACAATGATTAATCTTCTCTTACATAACACTTTGATATGGGCACATTTACCCATTTTTCTTCACCTTGATAGAGTATACTAACAGTTGCATCATTCCCTTGAGCTATAATTTCTGCCGCTTTAGGCGGTCCGTTAGGTTGTTTAACCCAAACTTTGGCACCTGCTTGATCTGAGGAACCAAAACCTTGTGTTCCTCGTGTAGTTATTACTACGGGTTTTGGTATCTCCTGTACCAACCCCATTTCACAGGGTTTAATTATTAATTGAGCAATTTTGTCCCCTTTGTTCAATATCAGGGGTTGTTCTCCAAACAATCTACAAACCACTCCAATTTCACCTTGATAATCTGCATCTATCACTCCGGCTTGAATAGTTAGCCCTTTGAGTGATAGACCACTACGTGGCAGGACATGCCCATATGTCCCTTTTGGACACTGTAAACCTAGTCCTGTTTTTACCACATGAATTTGGTCAGGTACCAATGTAACAGTTGCCAATGTTCTCAAATCCAGTCCTGCTGAGCCTGGAGTTGCTCTGACAGGTAATTCCGCTTGTGGATCAATTTTCCACATTTTGATGCTGTCAGTAGTATGCTCTATCATTTCTCCTGAAATCATCCTTATCAATGGTGTGGATCCGGACCCTATAGGTCGATTGTTTAACTGATCCACTGCAGTAGTCAAGTCCTGTTTCCATTGTCGCATTGTGCGATCTTTTGACAGCTTCAATAGGGTCTCTTTAAGGAGCCCTTTCATTCATTCTACTAGTCCCGCCGCTTGCGGGTAATAGGGAATATGATAAATCCATTCAACATGATGTTCTTTGGCCCACTCTTTTACTTTATTCCCCGTAAAATGAGTACCATTATCAGTTTGAACCTGTACTGGTCTGAGCTGGTCCCTGAATTTTTTCTGGATTGCCATGAATTAATGAGGCCTCCGCTCCTGTGTCCACTAAAGCCGAAGTAACTTGAACTGATTTAATCCAATAAATTTCCAATCGAACATAGGGCCTAATATCACTTGTGGACCATTGTGTTAAATCTCGGCGGGCCACAAGAGCTTGACCATTTTCCTAATCCTCATCATAACAATCAAGACTCCAGGAACGCCTTCCCTTATTCTTTCCTTTCTTTCTATCTTTCTTGACCTTACGCGTAGCAGCTATGTGCACCATGTCGTCATCGGAATCCTCCTCCTCTTCCTCCTCAACGGGAGGGGCACTCGGCTTAACTCCTTTTTCTCCTACCTGCATGATCACCATATGCACAGCCTTCAACTCCGCCCACTGACTTCTTTTTCCTTCTCCTAATTCTTCTAAAGATTGACCTAATTGTGGGTTGAAAGCTCCTGCTTTCCATCGCCTTTTTCCTGCTTGATATTGACAAGAACCATCCGTAAACCATGCTCGACTTCTCTCATCATCTGACAAATCATCCCATCTTTTTCCCGCTTTCACAGGAGATTCCTCTAATGGTTGAACTTCAAAAGGCACCTCATCTTTCTCAGGAGCATCAGCTACTTGTTCATGTAGCAACGAAACCCCCTTCTCACCTGGTTTCACTCGTTCTGACACATACCATTTCCATTTTATTACACTAGCTTCCTGAGCTGTTCCTATTCGGTGTGTGGTAGGATTACTCATTACCCATGAGAGAATAGGTATCTGAGTTCTCATCATTACCTCATGTCCTACTGTTTGTGATTCAGTTTCAATTAGAGCCCAATAACATGCTAAAAGTTGTTTCTCAAAGGGAGTATAACGCGTACCCGCATCTGGGAGTTTCCTCGACCAGAATCCTAAAGGTTTGCGTATCTTATTTTGTTTCTGCCATAGACTCCAATTAGCATAGTCATTTAAAGCAGACACTTGAAGTTCTACTGGTCCTGATTGCATTTTCCCTAAAGACACAGCTTGTTGTATGGCTTCTTTTGCCATGTCAAATGAGCATTGTTGTTCCTCCCCCCATACAAACTCCTTTAACTGTCCCTCCAACTGTTTTACTTGTTGTTCTAATTTTGTCACTTTTTGTGACTTAGCACATTCTGATGAGCGAACCGTATCTAACATTAAAACTCGCTCTTTCCAAGCTTCCGCACAAATCCACATCATTTCATGAATACCTCCCAACGGAGCTTTCTCTTTAACCTCCACCCGTTTTAACATCTCACATAAAACCGGTGGCGTTGCGGTGGGAATCGCTCCAGTCCACGGCCCAGGGCGTCCCCCGCGTCGCCGTAGAAGCTGGCCTATTTCCTTAAAAGTGATCCCATCCCACCCCGGGACCACTTCTTCCTGTTGAGATGCCTCCTCGGCATCCTTCTTTCCCTTTCTACTAAAACAAGACATTTCTGTGTGTAGTCTGAGCGCAACCGTATCCTGCCGACAACGCCAAAAATGTTTTGAAACAAGGTTCGGTCAGATCGGCACACAAAAATGATCACACAGACTGCATTTTGCTAGAACAAACAGGCGTATATTTATTCCCCACAAAAGTGGTTGCAGCGCATAAAATATCTCTTTCTCTCTTACCGTGACACCTTTAAGGTGGAGAGCCAACACCTTTCGGTAGAGTGCGCTTGTCAACCGGCTGGGCATTCGTACGAAACCCGCAGCAGACTCTATCGGAGCATGGCTCTGCCCCCTCTTTTCTAGTGTGTGCGCGAAGGGAGGGTGAGTGGCCATCTCAAACTCTCTGGCGCACATAATTCCTTTAATCAACAGGCATCAAAAAGGTATTTCCTCTTGCAAAAACATAACCCCAGCTCTTCACTCCCAGTTCAGAATGACCCCAGCATGCTTCACTCCCAGTCGTTAGTGGCTACAAAAACAAATTCGTGCAATCAGTGTAATAATAACAAGTACATCATTAGGGTTACTTTAAGACAGGGGCAAAACAACATAATCTTTTCTCCACACACCAATGTATTGAAAGGAGGAATAAAAGAAGAACTAAAACTAGAAATTCAAAGATACTTGAAGGAAAATGATAATGGAGAGGTGTCCCCGCCTGTCCTCTGGGATGCTTGCAAGGCTGTGTTAAGAGGGAAGATAATTGCCAAAACAGCTTTTTTGAAAAGGCAAAAACAAAAGAAACTCGAAATATTGCAATCAGAATAAAAAAAAAATGGAACATGATCACAAACAAAATTCTACCAGTGAATTATATCAAGAATTGCAGAAGAAAAAGGCTCAAATAAATGAGATTTAGTCTGAAGAAATACAAAAAAAAATGTTATTTATGAAACAAAGATATTATGAAATTGGCGGAAAATCAACTAAATCATTGGCATACAAATTAAAAAAAGAGGAGGCAAAAAGAAGCATCTACAAAATTAGGAATCCTCAAACTAAAGAAGCAAAATTTAAAACCAAGGACATTCAAAAGTGTTTTGAAGCATATTATACAAATTTATACTCAAACTCAACAACTGATAATATAACAGAAATAGACAAGTTTTTAGATAAACTACATCTACCTAAAGTTACAGAGGAGCAAAATTGGGGCCTTGTATCAGAAATCACGGAACGAGAGATTGATGCAGCAATTTCAAAATTAAACAAATCCCCAGGGGCAGACAGGTACACCTCAGAATGGTACAAGGCTTTTAGAGAATTATTGATTCCAGTTTTAAAAAAAACATTTAACTGGGTGCTACAAAAGGGAGAAATACCATGCTCATGGCGAGAGGCAATTATATCAGTGATCCTAAAAGAAGGCAAGGATGTGTTGTGTGTTGGCGGGTTTGGCTGGACATTTTGGTGTTTTCTTTTCTTTGCTCTCCAGGTGGCATGCAAACTGGTTTTTGTCTGTGGAGAAGGTGCTGGCAGAAGAGTCCTTCACCCTCATCAGCATTATTAGCTGCACCTGTGGAGGATGTTTACGTGCAGGCCTACTGACTCGCAGCACCTGTGGATGATGCTTACGTGTAAACTTAAAGACTTTCAGCTGAAGCAGATAATGAGATGGCGTTCTGCATTTAAGCCATGAGTGGTTCAAGCAGAATTGCCGGGAACTCGACCTTGTGACGTTCGGTTGTGAGACGCTGAGGACCGCGCCTGGGTTTGACACATCGTGCCTGTGAAGGAGGACGGGTGAGGGACACATGCTGTCAGCACACATCAGAGGTGATGATTGTCTGAATAAGTGTTAACAGTAATTTGATATTTTGTTACGCAGTATATTTGAACATTGATGAGAATTGTGCAGCTCGCTTCTCACTGCTGTGGCGTACGGACTGATGATCCTCCACCTGTTGTGAGAAGCTGCTCATTTACATAAAGCTTAAATTCAGACCTGAATGTGTTGCTGATAGTGTGTGCCTTTGAAGGATATTTGTTGTAGCTGTTGACTTACCTCACCTTTTCCATCCTTCACAGAGTCAGTTTGTCGTGTCTACCTGGGGGGTGTTCGGTGGTGAGTCTGGGTCCAGAAGCGTCGGGCTTTGATCCATTTCCGTTTCTTCCTGTTAAAAGGGAGTTTTTACTTCCCACTGTAGCCAAGTGCTTGCTCACAGGGGGTCGTTTTGACCGTTGGGGTTTTACATAATTATTGTATGGCCTTGCCTTACAATATAAAGCGCCTTGGGGCAACTGTTTGTTGTGATTTGGCGCTATATAAAAAAATTGATTGATTGATTGATTGATTTGGGCGCTGGAGAGCGCGCCGTCCTTCACCTCACCAGACAAACGCACATTTATGTTGTACACAATTATTGCACAAAAGGGAAATAAATGTTTTGTTTTTGGAACCGCTTTCTGGTTATTTTAGCGCTGGGTTCAGTCAGACGCTGGTCGCGCTCCTCAACTCGCGTCTGCACATAACAGGATGAGCTGGAATGTTCAAATTATAGACCGATTAGTGTTCTCAATCAAGATTACAGAATATTTACAGCAATTTTGGCCCGTCGCTTGGAGAAGATTCTGCCCGATATCATACAATTGGACCAAACGGGGTTTATTAAAGAAAGGCAAACTCTAGATAATATTAGACGGACGTTACATGTGATGCAGCATATAAATGATGGGGACATTGAGGCAGTTATCATGGGGATGGATGCAGAGAAGGCATTTGATTTGGTTAGGTGGGAATTTTTATACAGGGTGTTGCAAAAATTCAACTTCCATGAAACATTAATTAGGACAATAAAAGCTTTGTATTCTACACCAACAGCTAAAATCAAAGTGAATGGGGGGGGGGGTATCTAATGATATTAAACTACAAAGAGGTTGTAGGCAGGGCTGTTCGGCGAGCCCTTTATTATTTGCAATATTTCTGGAGCCCCTTAGTTTGGCAGTAGCACAAAATAAGAATATTCAAGGGATAGACATGGTGGGAGGGACTCAAAAAAATTGCTTTATTCGCAGATGATGTGTTGATATATTTATCTCATCCAAACACTTCCTTACCAGCACTCATGTCCGAATTTAAGGACTTTGGACAATTATCTGGTTATAAAATAAACGTACAAAAAACACAAGTCCTTACTTACAATTATAACCCCGCGGAATGTATTAGAAATTTGTATGGAATTAATTGGAATCAGGATTCAATAAAATATTTAGGGGTAAAGCTGACAAAAAACCTGAGTCAATTAAAAAAGGCAAATATGACTTGTTAATGTCAAAAATAAAGGTTGATATAGAAAGGTGGAATTTAATTCCATTCATGACAATAGTATCAAGAGTGGAGGTAATTAAAATTAACATCCTCCCTCGTTTACTATACCTTTTTCAAAACTTACCAGTAGAGATCTCAAGTGGGGAATTTACTGAATGGGACAAATGTATTTCAAGGTACATTTGGCAGGGCAGAAAGCCAAGGGTAAAATTCAAAACAATACAGTTACCCAAAGAAAAGGGGGGCTTGGCACTACCATGTCTAGAGTTATTTCCAAGCAGCACAAATCAAAATGTTAAATTTGTGTAATCCCTCATATAATGCTAGGTGGAAAGAAATAGAAATCAGCAGGATACGAGGGACACCAATAGAAGCAATAATAGGGGATAATAAATTATATAGACTCTTAAGTTTGGAAATAAATCCATGGCTCGAGGTAGCTTTGAAAGTATGGTATGAAGTAGTCACAAGGTATAACATGACTGGTCCCTGTAAGCTGTTAAGATGGATTGCTTTTGACAGTGGGAATTGGGCCCACATATGTGGTGGGAACTTTTGAAGAATACAAAATGCAAGAGTTTTGAGGAAATTAAGGAGCAATTTGGGTTAGCAAATAGAGATTTTTTTTTTTTATAGATTTTTACAAATGAGGCATTATTTAGATTATAATATCAAAAAGGAAAATTGCTCATTAGACATACAAATTATCTTATTATTTATTTCAGCATACCAATCTAAACTAAGTAGAAAATTGATATCTAAGTTATACATAGGGTTAGAATATTTAAAAAACCAAGATACACATTTTATAAAGCTGAAATGGGAAGCAGAAGCCAATATAAATTTAACAGGGGAAGAAGATTGGGATGAGATCAATTAACATGTATGGAAAACAACATCATTAATGTGGAGAGAGCATGGATGGAAAAATATTGTACGATTCTTTAGAACTCCGGCACAGACAAAATATCGAGACAAGTTGTTGGAGAAAATGTGGGGAAGAAATGGCACATCATGTACATGTCTTTTGGTCTTGTCCAGTAATACAAAGCTGTTGGGTCGAGTTAAAAAAAATGTATAGATAAAGTATTGAGGGCTGACCTTCCTTTTACTTTTGAGGTATTTTATTTGGGAAAACTTGAGGTAAATAAGAATTATCTCAACAATAAGATGTTCAGAATCATGCTTTTAGCAGGGAAAAAGGGGATCACCAAAATGTGGATGAAGGAAGAGGCGCTGAAATTTGAAAATTGGATAGAGGTGATGCACAGTATATATTGTATGGAGAAATTGACATTATTTGAGATTTGAGGAAGAAAAATTTGAGAAAATATGGAAGGGAAGGTTAGCGGTTGTAAAGTCAATAAGATCTGATTTTATATAAATCTATATTCCCCCATGTTGTTCAGCTACATGTTGTTTTATTTTTACTTTGTTTTGTCTTTATTTGAAAAAATCGATGTTATGTGTGGATGAATGGAATACATTGTAAATTGTATGTACAATTGTCCTTAAAAACTAATAAAAAATATAATAAAAAAAAAAAAAAGATCTCACTTTGTGGGGTAAGGATGATTCTGAGAAAGCTGAGAACTACACAGGAGGACCTGGTCAATGACCTGAAGAGAGCTGGGACCACAGTTACAAAGATTACATTAGTATCACATGATGCCGTCATGCTTTAAAATCCTGCCGGGTAGCAAGTTCCTCCTGCTCAAGCCAGAACTTGTCCAGGCCTGTTTGAAGTTCACCAGTGACCATCTGGATGATCCAAAGGAGGCATGGGAGAAGGTCATGTGGTCAGATGAGACCAAAATAGAGCTTTTTGGTATCAACTCCACTTACCGTGTTTAGAGGATGAGAATAACCCCAAGAACACCGTCCCAACCGTGAAGCATGGGGGTGGAAACGTCATACTCTGGGGGTGCTCTTCTGCAAAGGGGACAGGACGACTGCACCGTATTGAAGGGAGGATGGATGGGGTCATGTATTGCGAGATTTTGGCAAACAACCTCCTTCCCTCAGTAAGAGCATTGAAAATGGGTCGTGGCTGGGACTTCCAGCATGACAATGACCCCAAACACACAACCAGGGCAACTAAGGAGGGGCTCTGTAAGAACCATTTCAAGGTCCTGGAGTGGCCTGGCCAGTCTCCAGACCTGAACTCAATAGAAAATCTTTGGAGGGAGCTGAAACTCCAAACCTGAAAGATTTGGAGAAGATCTATGGAGGAGTGGACCAAAATCCCTGCTGCAGTGTGTGTAAACCTGGTCAAGAACTACAG
This sequence comes from Thalassophryne amazonica, assembly GCF_902500255.1. Taxonomy (NCBI): domain Eukaryota; kingdom Metazoa; phylum Chordata; class Actinopteri; order Batrachoidiformes; family Batrachoididae; genus Thalassophryne; species Thalassophryne amazonica. The sequence continues at coordinate 129,522,342 of NC_047105.1, forward strand.
GAAACGTCTGACCTCTGTAATGGCAGACAATTGTTTCTGTACCAATTGCTAAGGTCTGTTTTTCCTAGGGGATCAAATACTTATTTCATGCAATAAAATGCAAATTATTTAAAAATCATACAATGTGATATTCTGGATTTTGTTTTTAGATTCTGTCTCTCACAGTTGAAGTGTACCTATAATAAAAATTACAGACCTCTCCATTCTTTGTAGGAAAACCTGCAAAACTGACAGGGGATCAAATACTTATTTGCCTCACTGTATTCTTCAAAAGGCGTGTTAATCGATGTGATCGTTATCTAATGTTTCCCGCCACAGCATCTTGCAAGAAGATGCTATGAACGCACACTCCATACAGTGGTCTCATGCACACATGATACAGCGTTCTCCCCAGAAATTTTTAGTATAGTGGTGCTGTTGGCAATTATCACCCGTGGCGGCGCTTGTTGCGAGTCATTTTGACTGGTTTTAGATGCATTGAAAACAATAGTAATATACAAAAATTTACACTTATGTTGTAATGTCAAAGTTCTTTTTTGTATTTTTTCTGTCTGTGTTAAGAAAATAAATGACATAGAAAAGTTTAAAAACACTAATATTTGATGGACATAACATTTGCTCTCTTCGTTAAAAATGACACACCGTACCGTACAGGCAGAGTTTTTACTGTCATGTTGACAGTTTAGCTTTTTTTTTTTTTTTTTTTTTCAACATTTTTGAGTGGAATTGCATGCTTATTTAAAAAAAAAAAAAACAATATAACCCCTAATTGTCTTGTTTGAACAAGAGCTAAATCTGGACTGATTTGATTGTCAAATCAGAATCAAATTTATTGCCAAGTAAGTTCTCACATACAAGTAATTTGATCTGGTGTCATTGGTGCATAAACAACAATAATAAAAAGAAAATGGAAAAAAAAAATTCTGGAAGAAGTAAAGGAGTAAATCTGCTCTTTTAAAGATTAATCCTGGATGAAAAATCTTTCTGAATCAGTTTTTCACACTTTACTGTTTCACTGAGGCTGTGTGGTGAAGATGATAGTTTATTAAAATTGTTTCGCTGCGTTTTTACAGCGTGTAGCGTCTGCTGTTAACACTTTTTCCTCCTCTCTCTCTCCTCCTCTCCCTCTCTCTCTCTCCTCGCTCTGTGAGGGAATGAGAGACTCTTCATTCTCACACCGTATTTGAGCAAACTTTGGAAACATGAAGGCTTTCAACTGTAAATAAAGCCTATAAATAAATTTCTGGAGCTATGCAAGCAGAAGGAGCTTTTTTATCTGAAGACTTTGACGGAGGTTTTTTGTTTTGTTTTTTCCCCCACTGTGCTCTCTGAGCTGCAGCCTGCCGGCGGTGGAGGGGAGAGCGGGAAGTTCAGCACAAGGGTGATTCTTAGACTACGGGCACTTATGTCCTTTGATCATATTGTATGAAAAACAGAAAAAAGGGGAAATTTCACACTTTTATAGTTATCTTTACAATGAAAGTGTGTTAAGAAATTTGTTCTAGTAGTCTATGATGACTTTTTCACCTTTTTTCAGCATCATTATATGCAAATATTGCTGTTTTGTGCTTGTCCGACACCCAGACTTTTGATCTTCAATGATAAAAATGAATAGTAAAGAAATGTTTTTTCTAATGTTTTAAAATATCTCTGAATAAAATATCAGTAAAATAATCAAAATATAATTGGGGTATTCAGTGTCATACAACTTTTGTGATTTTTTTAAACAAAATGTAGTTGTCCCACACTATTGCTGTAATTTCCACCACAACACTGTAATGTCCCTTTAAACAGTTTCTATGAAAGGTTGTTTGGGTAGTTTCTATGGAGATAAACAGTGACATCAGAGCACATGTATATAGCGCCAAATCACAACAAACAGTTGCCCCAAGGCGCTTTACAACCCCTGGCAAAAATTATGGAATCACCGGCCTCGGAGGATGTTCATTCAGTTATTTAATTTTGTAGAAAAAAAGCAGATCACAGACATGACACAAAACTAAAGTCATTTCAAATGGCAACTTTCTGGCTTTAAGAAACACTATAAGAAATCAAGAAAAAAATTGTGGCAGTCAGTAACGGTTACTTTTTTAGACCAAGCAGAGGGAAAAATATGGACTCACTCAGTTCTGAGGAAGAAATTATGGAATCACCCTGTAAATTTTCATCCCCAAAACTAACACCTGCATCATATCAGATCTGCTCGTTAGTCTGCATCTAAAAAGGAGTGATCACACCTTGGAGAGCTGTTGCACCAAGTGGACTGACATGAATCATGGCTCCAACACGAGAGCTATCAATTAAAACAAAGGAAAGGATTATCAAACTCTTAAAAGAGGGTAAATCATCACGCAATGTTGCAAAAGATGTTGGTTGTTCATAGTCAGCTGTGTCTAAACTCTGGACCAAATACAAACAACATGGCAAGGTTGTAAAGGCAAACATACTGGTAGACCAAGGAAGACATCAAATTGTCAAGACAGAAAACGTAAAGCAATATGTCTCAAAAATCGAAAATGCACAACAAAACAAATGAGGAACGAATGGGAGGAAACTGGAGTCAACATCTGTGACCAAACTGTAAGAAACCGCCTAAAGGAAATGGGATTTACATACAGAAAAGCTAAACAAAAGCCATCATTAACACCTAAACATAAAAAAACAAGGTTACAATGAGCTAAGGAAAAGCAATTGTGGACTGTGGATGACTGGATGAAAGTCATATTCAGTGATGAATCTCGAATCTGCACTGGGCAAGGTGATGATGCTGGAACTTTTGTTTGGTGCCGTTCCAGTGAGATTTATAAAGATGACTGCCTGAAGAGAACATGTAAATTTCCAGTCATTGATGATATGGGGCTGCATGTCAGGTAAAGGCACTGGGGAGATGGCTGTCATTACATCATCAATAAATGCACAAGTTTACGTTGATATTTTGGACACTTTTCTTATCCCATCAATTGAAAGGATGTTTGGGGATGATGAAATCATTTTTCAAGATGATAATGCATCTTGCCATAGAGCAAAAACTGTGAAAACATTCCTTGCAAAAAGACACATAGGGTCAATGTCATGGCCTGCAAATAGTCCGGATCTTAATCCAATTGAAAATCTTTGGTGGAAGTTGAAGAAAATGGTCCATGACAAGGCTCCAACCTGCAAAGCTGATCTGGCAACAGCAGTCAGAGAAAGTTGGAGCCAGATTGATGAAGAGTACTGTTTGTCACTCATTAAGTCCATGCCTCAGAGACTACAGGCTGTTATAAAAGCCAGAGGTGGTGCAACAAAATACTAGTGATGTGTTGGAGCGTTCTTTTGTTTTTCATGATTCCATAATTTTTTCCTCAGAATTGAGTGATTCCATATTTTTTTCCCTCTGCTTGGTCTAAAAAGCAACCGTTACTGACTGCCACAATTTTTTTCCCTGATTTCTTATAGTGTTTCTTAAAGCCAGAAAGTTGCCATTTGAAATGACTTTAGTTTTGTGTCATGTCTGTGATCTGCTTTTTTTTCTACAAAATTAAACAACTGAATGAACATCCTCCGAGGCCGGTGATTCCATAATTTTTGCCAGGGGTTGTATATTGTAAGGCAATGGTGTGGTGGAAATTACATTTACAAGGCCAATAGTGCCCGTAGTTAAAGAATCACCCACAAACAGCCTGGCTGGATTTTAGAAAATGACCTGAGAGCAGAGCAGAGTGGGATGGCGCTGTCATAACACTGATGGCGCGGCACCATTGTTCCATTGTCTGGGGAGAACCCTGTGATATCATGTTTTGCGATTGTCTGCTGCATGGAGAGTGGTGGGTAAAACCTAAGACACTTTCTCACGAGGTGCAAGACAAGACGTGATGTAAATAAGAAAACAAAGCAATGAAAATAAAGAATTTGAATGTTTTAAACAAAAAAAATGCCACTTGTCCGGTCGGACAACGATTTAGAGCTATTGCTTGTCCGATCACATTTTACACTTGTCCCGGACAATCAGACAAGCGTTAATGTCGATGGTAGCCACTGAACGGGACACCTTTGTCATCGTTTGCCTATACATTATACACTGGTTATGTTTCACTGTGAATTTCAAATAAACTTTTGTACTTTTTGCTAAAATGTCTCCACTTTTGTGTAACATCAATTTGATTTGTAAAAGTTACCAAGGTTTACTGATTTAAATTAAATGCTAACAGTTTGAAAAGCTGTTTAAGCATAATCCAGTAGTAAAATACGTTTTACATTTAATGGGGTCATAAATGGAAGTAAACAGACAGTAAAACTGGTTGTTCAAAATATCTGAATAAATTACTTCTGGTTTGGTATAAATCATCCAGCAGAATTATACACCACAGTACAATAGTTTGTGGTAAAATGTTACCATCATCGTACCAAAACATCAATGAAAATGTTTTTTACTATTGACTCAGCCAGAAATGACAAATTATGACACAATCACATAAGTCAAATTGTTTACTGCAACTAAGAGAAGAGCAAATGCCAAAAAAAAAATAAAAAATCTGTGCAACAAGTTCCATGTGTCTATAGTCCTGGGGTGGGGGCGCAGGACACACGCCCTGGTCATGCATCACGTGGATAAGCTTGCCCAGCACACCAAGGATGCCTGATTAAACGCAGCTTCCACCTCCATTGCTTCTTTGAGGATCAGTTGGATGTGTTGATCACACTGAACTTTCAGCTTTCAGGCTCCTCTCCTGTGGAACCAGCTCCCAATTCAGATCAGGGAGACAGACACCCTCTCTACTTTTAAGATTAGGCTTAAAACTTTCCTTTTTGCTAAAGCTTATAGTTAGGGCTGGATCAGGTGACCCTGAACCATCCCTTAGTTATGCTGCTATAGACGTAGACTGCTGGGGGGTTCCCATGATGCACTGTTTCTTTCTCTTTTTGCTCTGTATGCACCACTTTGCATTTAATCATTAGTGATCGATCTCTGCTCCCCTCCACAGCATGTCTTTTTCCTGGTTCTCTCCCTCAGCCCCAACCAGTCCCAGCAGAAGACTGCCCCTCCCTGAGCCTGGTTCTGCTGGAGGTTTCTTCCTGTTAAAAGGGAGTTTTTCCTTCCCACTGTAGCCAAGTGCTTGCTCACAGGGGGTCGTTTTGACCGTTGGGGTTTTACATAATTATTGTATGGCCTTGCCTTACAATATAAAGCGCCTTGGGGCAACTGTTTGTTGTGATTTGGCGCTATATAAAAAAATTGATTGATTGATTGATTGAACCCAGTTCAGCTTCAACCCCAACATTGCTGGATGGACAGATTCTCCTGCTGGAACAGGCTCCTTTTTCTCTTGCCTGGACAATAATGAAGGTAGAAATGGGAAGTGATTAACAAAAGCAAGTTTTAAAAAATTATATATACACATACATAAAAAAAAAACAAGAATTGTAATAAATAAAAAAAAAAAAACGGTTTCTGTATGATCATTCTCCACAGTTTCAGTTATCTTGGTCACTTAGCATAAAAGTTATGTTTTTTTCAAAATATGCTCCAACAAATCAGATCATTTGATGCATAATTTGAAAGAACATGAAACTTGGTACACCTGTGAGGTGGGATGGATTATCTCAGCAAAGGAGAAGTGCTCACTATCACAGATTTAGACTGGTTTGTGAACAATATTTGAGGGAAATGGTGATACTGTGTATGTGGAAAAAGTTTTAGATCTTTGAGTTCATCTCATACAAAATGGGAGAAAAACCAAAAGTGTTGCGTTTATATTTTTGTTGAGTGTAGCTGGGGTTTGTTTCTTTTGAAACATCCTCATACCAAGATATCTCCTGACAAACCCCTTCACAGTGGGACCGAGGACACTCGAGGCTCGTGTCCAGTAGGAACTGTATGAATTATCGTGTGTGTTCAGGGTGTCCTTTCGTCCAAACCTTTGACCACACTCAGAACAGACAAATGTTTTTTGTCTTTTTTTATTTCTCTTCAATTTCTTTTTTACAGAGTGCAATGGGCCCCAACCCTGGGGTCTACAGTTGCATCCTAATCATTAATCATTATTGGCATTGTATCCGAGGGCTCTCTTCAAGATGGTAACTGTTCCTTTAATTGCGGATATCTGCACCTCATGGGCACTTGGGTAACCAGGGATTGCCTCAAGATATTTCTTCAGGTTCTTCTTCATAAGCCCTGTTGCTCCCACCACGACTGGTATGATATCAATTTCTTTCAATGACCACGTTATTCGTAGATCATTTTTAAGGTCTTGGTATTTTGTGATTTTCTCCCTCTCAGCTCTATTCAGGCCATAGTCATTGGGGACTGTCACATCAGTAATTTTTGCTGTCTTCTATTGCTTGTTCCAAATGACAATATCAGGTTTTACTGCACCTCCTTCGATATGTCTTCCTGCTGGGATCTCTTTGTCATAAAAGACAGTCACTTTTCCATTGGATGAGACTGGTGCTGGCTCATACTCCCAAACGTGTCCTGTCCTTGACTCTATCAGAACAGCTAAATGGTTTTCTGCTTGCTTTCCTCCCCTTTTGTTGCTTTGAGTTGTTCATGTGACCAGATGCTTTTCCATATTTAGAGCCTTTAAATTGTTTTTCATAAGTGTTGCCTGAATGAACAGTATTGGTATTTTTTCGACAGTTAAAACTTGACTGAAGATCTCTGGTCTGTTTCCAGTCATAACTGTCACCAGTCTCAGTTTCAGAACTGTCTGAACTCCTGCCACTGGTACCTGGTTGTAAATGACTGTTTGGACCTGAGTTGCTGGCTGGTTGTGGTCCTCCATCGTCCTCTCCATCAGTTTCTGCTGTCAGTGTTCTGTGTACAGATGAGCTGCTGCCTACAGGCTCAGCCTCTGTGCTCTCATCACTTCAGCTTTGATGAAGCTGTGATGACTCTGGTTTTCCATCATAATTTTCACTCTTCACAGGAACGGCAGTGAAACCAAACTTGGTGAGATCTGCCTCCTCCAGCTGCTGAAGCTGCTCTCCCTGCCGACTTATCCACAGCTTCTCTTCTTTTCTATTGTCTTCCTGGTCAACACTTAGATTCCATTCCTGGTGTTCAGGGAGAGTTTCTTCTTTAATCACCAACAATGTCTGCATGTCTGCAAAGAAACAAATTAATAAATGTTAGAACAAACAACTCATTAAAATAAAGTATCACTGGTGAGTTTGAACTGATGACAGTAAGTTATTGCACAATGGAACTGATAAAGTGGAAATGTACATCAGCATTTGTTTTAAATTTCACAAATTTTAATTCACGTCCTTGTCTTCCACAACTGACTATTGCATTGTTTTATTTTCTGGATTGCTATAAAATAGTGCAGGATGTCTACAGATGGTACAAAATTACTGTTGTTTGAGTTTTGATGAAAACCAGGAGGTTTGATCACAGACATTCTGGCTTCCCTTCACTGACTCGAGGACTAGATTTCAAGATTTTGTTAGACATTTCAGGCGCTAAACAGTCATGAACTCAACTATCTTGCTGTGTTTGTTCAGCCTTATGTGCCTCCTCGTGCCCTGTGGTCCTTGGATGCAGACTTGTTCTGTGTCTCAAGGGTTAAAAAGAAGTCAGCAGGCTTCAGAGCCCTTTTTTTTGCCCTGGTTGTATCTTGTGGAACAGGCTGCCTGTTTGCATTTAAAATGTGACTTTAAGACTATTTTTAAAACACATTTTCTGTCGACTGTAATTAGTCAAAGTTTTTCATCTTTTCATTTTTTTCTTGTTGTATATAATACTTTGTTTTTATTTTGGGATATTATTATTATTATTACTACTACTACTTATATGGCACTTGAACAAGATGTCAGAAGTCATCAAATATGATATGAACACATCTATAGTGACATTACAACTATATATATATATATAAGCATAACTATATAATATATAAGCAAAATATTTTAATTCACAGTTTGTAAAGCTGCTGTTTCAAAAACAAAATGTTAATGGACTGCATTTCTACAGCATTTTTTTTTACCATCTGAAACACATGTTCAATGAGCTTTTGGCCATTTATTCAACATCTAGACGTTGAATAAACTTTCACTTTCAAGCCTTTTTTCCCAACATATTTTTACTATAACCATTTTATTAAACACTTATTCAATGTCCTTTTTTAAGGCTCAATTAATGATCATAACTTTTGTTGTTAAAACTAGCAACACAAAGTAGCCTTGCTAGTTATGCTCCAACCAAAGAGGTTATATATGAGAACTACAGTCCACACTCCCAATGCTGCCCACTAAACGTGAATGCCCCTTCATGGAAAGCGACATGACGCCTCCTAACCGGGCAAAATATTGACAAAGTTCCCAGATGTTAATGCATTTTCAATGGGGATTCACAAGTGAACATACTCAGAAAAACGCTTGCAAAATACGTGTTAAAATGCCATTCTGACCTGGATATCGCCAACATGCGCAGCTTTCCGGCCTGTTTCTTGATGAGACTAATTGAAATTCTATGAGCGGTGCTCAGTAAATTGCCCGGAGTTAAAATGGCGACCACACCTCCTTGCCGGGACACGGCTCAGTGCGAGTGCAGACTCTAGTTCTCATATATATAACCTCTGTGGCTCCAACATTATGATTTGCTCCAATTTACTCTTTGTAAATTGGAAAATGACACTTTTGAAAATGCCAGTTAAAAACAGTCTAAACCCAAAAGTTTATTCAACGTCTACAAACAGACTGTGAAAAATCTTTCACTTTTGAATGTCTTTTCAATGTAAAAATACTAGAGCAGAGCATGTGGCAGGCGGTGGAAGAAAGAACGGCGTCCAGCTGGGAACACTGCTACAATACAATTTTAGAGAAAGAGACAAAACAACCTGATTAAAAGCACAATAGAAAATATAAAACGCCGAGTAGGCGCTTTTCTACTTCACAAAAGTAGCACTACTCAGCTCAACTCTACTCGTTTTTTTGTTTTTTTTTTTGCTTTTCCATTAGGGTTAGTACCTGGTGCCGGGTGATTTTTTTGGTACCTGCTCAGAAGCGGTTCCAAGCGAGCCGATACAAAAATGTGATGTCAACAGGCTGCCGGCCACTGGTTGGTCAGAGAATGTCGTCACTGGACAAGTCATGAGTGCGCCGTCCGAGGCGAGAATCAAACCCGCCATTTTTAAATAGTCACAGCGGTGTTACAGAAACCGGGTTTTTAGTTCGTTTCACAGCGAGTTTTGTTTTTTTTTACTCACACAAAACCACACAGTGGTCCGTGGATACGTTGCGGACATTTATGTGTTTGGTGGTGGAGGACAGAATACAGAGAGGTGGATGAAGCGATCCGAAAGGAGAAAATCTCCCAGTCTTTGGGTGGTCACGGGTATCGGACATTACAGCAATGCAGAGAACAGCTGAAAAAGCTTAAAAGTGATTACAGGACCACAACGACCGGAGTAGGTCGGTCCGTAAGGGCTGGAAACGGTTCAACCGCAGGAACGCTGTTTACAGACACCGACCGGACAGCACCGGGAGGCAGAATGACAGTGACTTGGCCACGGTTTTGATGGAAGCAACAGATGGTAAGTGTTTTTGTGACTTTGTCTGTTGTCTGCTTGAAAGCACCGTTTAACGTTACTTATCCCATTGGTGGAAAGCACACATTAACAAACGAAGATTGTGAGTCTAAACTTGTGTTAACGTAACATCATTGTCTCATGTATGTGGACACAGTGAGCTAGCTCATTGCTTACTAGCAAGCCAGCTAACTCCGTGCTCCGCTTTAAAGTATTAACTTCTGACAGAAAAACACCTAAGCCTTCTTGTCTTCGAGCAGAGTGCGAAAACCGCATCAGCTTTCAGGGTAAGTGATTTAAGTAATCTGTTTTGATAGAAATGAGTGTTTTTAAATGATGCACGCCGTCTGAAACTGTCTTTTTTTTTTTTTTTTTTTTTAGACAAAACCACGCAGACGGTCCAGAGCGCGTTCGGACCTGTCCTCGGTAATATATTTGAAATAGTACAGAATATCCGCTTGCGAGGGTGCTGCTTTGTATTCATTTATTTATGTTAATTCTAGAAATCAAGTCCGAGCCCCCTGAAGAAGTTCGAAGGCTGGAAGCCCCGACTTCACCACGCAGATGTAAGTACAGCGATCGAGATTAAATCACGGTTAAAACTCTGGAATAACCCGATTTTTTCTGTCACAGCCCATGGAGAAGCGGGTCAGCGAGAGAGACCCGTAAAGCGATCCGCGGATGTACACGGTAAGGAGTCGGAGTTTATGTATTTATTTATTTTAAATATTTAATAACTAACGATTTTCTCTTTTTTCAGCAGGCGGTGGAGGGAGACTGTCTATTTTCCACCGACACGCAAGGCTCAAAGATATTCTGAGCTGGGATTAACCTCATCACACAACTTTCTTGAAAATGTGTAGTCTGTTTTTATTTTTTTATTTTTTCTCTTATTCCGATGGAACGGGAGAATTCATTTGAAGAGGTATATTAATTGAATTTCTTGAGGTAGATTCTTCCTGCTACAGATTTTAAAAGATGGAAGGAGAGAATTCACATCGGGAAAATAACTTCGGACGTGTATTGGATTTAAACGCTTCAATAATCGACTCAGCGGGGAGCGCTCCTGGAACAGATGGCCCATTACCCGAGGCGTTAAATTCGCCGCCTCGAAATAACATCGAGTCCGGAGAGAGACTTTTAAGCCGTCTTCGTTTAACACCGTTAAATGAGGCTCTTAACAATTTGGCGGCTGAACGAGAATCGGAAGAAATTAACCCCTACATCATTTCTGCGATTAACGCTATAAATTCGACGGTCCAGTCTGATACTGAAGAGCCCCCTGACCCCCCGCACACCCCGCCTCCAGACGAGTCCGGTCCCGCGGAACCAGGTACGCCTGACTCCGTTAAATAACGCCGTAAACCTCCTCGCGTGTGAAGTTAATCCTCACGTCCAATCCGCGGTGGATGAATTAAATCAAATGCCTAGCGACGCTTGCGCTTTTTCACCTTTAAGAAGTCCCTCCCCGCGCAATGCGCACGGAGAAGAGATTTTAAACAGAGCTCGTTTAACCCCGATAAACGCGGCAATCTCTGTTTTGATGGAAGACGGGGGTGATGCACGACCGGGGTCCAGCCGACACTCTCCCATGACGGGCGGTGGGGCTGCTAACGTCATCAGGAGACCTGCTTTTAACAATATCGAAATCAGGCTGCCTCTAAATTTCCAGCGCGCCGACGAAATTCCCGACTACGCGGAATTTTACCGTAACGTCATAGGGACTCTTCAGAACTCGGTCGAAAAGGCTTTAACACACGCCAGGGCCGGGGACTTTATCCAAATGGAGATTCGTGGGGACTCAGTCTACAACGAGGCCGCTTTGATCAGCTCATATAACGACGCTGGCGATGTGACGGGCTTCCAAAATCTGTTAGAACGATTGATACAATCGAATTCCAACGTTTTATCCGACGAGTCTCTGGAATTAGTGGTTCAAGTCATCCGCAACCAGAACGGCGCAGGGAAGCGCAGAATAGATGATCTCCTCCATCACGAGGTTCTGAGGAAAAAATCCAAATGCCTTAATATCGTGTATAATCCTGACAACAGTTTATGTTTCGCGATAAACCTCGTTCAGTTATTGAATCCTCATCTGAGTACGCACGAGGCGGAGCAGCGCGGACTGGCGTTACAAAATAGCCTCGGATTAACGGAAGCTACGCCGGTAGCGTTAGAGCAGGTGGGAAAATTTGAAAACGCTCTGGGTTGTAAAATTGTGGTGTTTTTCAGAGCCGAAGGGGAGAGAAAGCTGACAAAATTCCAGACAGGAATACCGGCGCAGCAGAAAACTCTTTTCGTTTTTCTGTTTAATAATCATTTTTACGGAATCATCGATTTAAAGAGATTTTTGGGGGTGAAATATGTATGTAAGTTTTGCTTTGAGGGGTACAATAACCACGCCTCCCATAATTGTCCGTCATATTGTAAAATTTGTGAATCCACGCAGTGTTACGAGAAAAATAACCCTGTATTCTGCAGCGAATGTAACAAGAAGTGTCGCTCTCCCACCTGTTACAGCCTGCATAAACAGCCGAAGTATCGTCCTTCCGCCGGCAAGTTCGTTAATGTGTGTGATAACAGAAAACAATGCTCTCGATGTAAACGCGAGTATTACATAGCGTTTTCTAAAAACAGCGCTCCGCACGTGTGTAAACAGAAGAGGTGTCATATATGCGGCGAGGCTCTCCAGGAGCCGAGCGAGGGTCACCTCTGCTATATGACCCCGCTCAAAGCTGAAGAGACGCATTCAGAGAAATATGTTTTTTATGATTTTGAAACGTATGTCGATAATAACGGGGAACACGTACCGTTTTACGTCAGCGCTGTAACAAAGACGGGTGATTTTTGGAGCGCATGGGGGACAGACTGCGTAGCCCGCTTCTTTAAACATTTTAGAACGAGAAAATTCAAAGAATACGTGTTCATCGCTCACAACTCAAAAGGTTTTGACGGCTATCTGCTTCTAAAGTATTTAGTCCAGCAGGGCGTAACCCCCGCTGTGATTATGACCGGGAGTAAACTATTACTCATGACAGACGCCGCCTTTAAACAGAAATATATAGATTTGTTATCTTTCCTTACAATGCGCTTATCTCAGATGCCTAAAGCCCTGGGAATCCGGCTGAAAGACGAAATCGTCCGCAAAGGTTACTTTCCGCACCTGTTCAGTTCAGAAAAAAATCTGAACTATGTCGGTCCGTACCCGGACTCAGCGGCTTACGGGGTCACAAATATGTCAGAGGGAGAAAGAGAGGAATTTAACGCGTGGTACGTGCGGAAAAAAAACGCAATTTTCAATTTTAAAGCCGAGGCCGTTATGTATTGTGATAACGATACAAAAATCCTGGCTGCAGCCTGCTCCAAATTTATGTCTGAATTCATCCCTGAAACACTCGTGGATCCTTTTACCTGCGTTACAATCGCCTCGGCGTGTATGAAAGTCTTCCAAACTAACTTTCTTGCTCCAAAAACGCTGGCGATCCCCTCCGCCGACAATTATAGAACGAGGCATAAAAAATATTCGGACGTGGCCGTGCAATGGTTAGAATGGGTTGCTGAGACGCAAAACATTATCATCGATCATGCTCTAAACAGGGGCGAGAAAAAAATAGGAGGTTATTATGTTGATGGGTATGCCCGGATTGACGGCCGGATAAAAGTGTGGGAGTTTCTCGGGTGTTTTTACCACGGGTGTGCAAGGTGTTTTACACAGCACGAAATAAACCCTCTCACAAACACCTCATTTGGAGAGCTCCACGCCGCGTGTCAGAAAAAAATAGCCTTTCTGCGGGCTATGCCGGGCGTCACCCTCAGCATAATTTGGGAGCATCAGTGGCTTGAAATGAGGCTGAGGGATGAGAGCGTTCGGTGTTTCCTCGCCCGCAGGGGGTTACCGCCGCCCCTCGAACCTCGCGACGCTTTATACGGCGGTCGGACTTGCGCGGCCCGTCTGAGGTACACGGCTGAGCAAGATGAGACGGTCTATTACGTCGACGTGACCTCGCTGTATCCTTACGTTAACGTAAATTTCACATATCCCACGGGGCATCCGGAAATTATCGAGAGAAATTTCCGAGACCCCAGGACTTATTTCGGGCTCATCAAAGCCGTCGTGTACCCACCCCGGGAGCTAAAATTCCCCGTCCTCCCACACAGAACTCCTCACGGTAAACTGGTGTTTACTCTGTGTCGCACCTGCGCTGATGAAAATAATCAAGCTGCAGCGTGCACACACAGTCAGCAGCAGAGAGCTCTGTCTGGGACTTGGACGACCCCGGAATTCCACAAAGCTCTGGATACAGGCTACGTTGTAGCTAAGATTTTTGAAGTCTGGCATTTTGAGGAAAAAAGTGATAAAATCTTTGAGGGGTACATAAACACCTTCTTAAAACACAAGCAGGAAGCCTCTGGTTTCCCTCCCGAATTTGATAAAGACCCCGAGAGCAGAGAAAAATATATCACGGACTACTGGCTGAATCAGAAGATTCGTTTAGACCCAGAAAAAATCAGTCACAATCCGGCAAAACGACAGATGGCTAAGATCTGCCTCAACTCCTTCTGGGGGAAATTCGCCCAGAGGGCAAATCTGACGCAGACCGCGCTCGTTAAAAACGCTGATGATCTGTTCAGGTATCTGTTTTCTGAAGAGTACGAGGTCACATATCTAACATTCCTCAGCAGTCAGGCGGCTATGGTTCAATGGCGGTACGGGCCGCGGCACGTCAGCCGACCGGGTAAAACCGTCAATATTTTCATCGCGGCGTTTACAACGGCGTACGCGCGTTTGACCTTGTACGGTTTTATGGAGGCTGTGGCAAATCCTGACAGGATTCTGTATTATGATACCGATAGCCTGATTTACGTTTGTAGGCGGGGTGAAACCCCGCTGCCTACCGGTAATTATCTGGGGCAGCTCACCGACGAGTTGAACGGCGACGTCATCACAGAGTTTGCAGCGGCGGGACCTAAAAGTTACGCATATAAAACCGCACGAGGTAAAACGGTCATGCGTGTGAAGGGGATCACTCAAACCCACGAAAGCTGTCAGAAAATATACTTTGACAGCGTCAAAGATCTGGTCGAGGGTTATATAAAAGATCCCGCCCTCGCTGCATCTATCATAACGCCGCAGCAGGGAATTAAACGTCATAAAAGCAGTTTCAGTTTGACAAACGTGTCATTTCAAAAATCCTTCAGGGTGGTGTATGACAAGCGGCGTCTTTTAAAGGACGGGGAAACTGAACCGTTCGGATTTTGAAACATGTCTCACTCTGGAAATACGGTGGAGATTGACCCCAGACTTCAGCTCCCATTCTCCTGTCTCATCGTTGGACCGAGTGGTTCGGGAAAGACTGTGTTTGTGAAAACATTGCTGGAACATTGTAGCCACGCTATGAGATATGTGCCTGACAACATTGTATGGCTGTATACGTCTGAACAACCTCTGTATTCTGAACTGAAGAATAAAAATATTAAATTTGTAAGAGGACTCCCTGACTCATTTCTGGACGACAGCCTTTTCCCTGAAGGTCAGAGCCATCTGGTTATTTTGGACGATCTCATCTTTCAAGCAACGGATCATCCTGAAGTTGTAAGAATTTTCACCCAGTACAGACATCACCGGAATATGAGCGTCATCATGATCACACAGAACGTGTTTCATAAAGGGAAATACAGTCGAACCATCAGTTTGAATTGTAATTATATGGTGCTGTTTAAAAATCCAAGAGACAAGTTACAGATGAACATTCTGGCTCAGCAAATGTTTCCCGGCAGAAAACAATTTTTTTTGGAGGCACTTGATGATGCTACGAGCGTACCTTACGGGTATTTATTACTGGATTGCACGCAGGAGTGTCCAGATCAGTTCAGACTGAGATCGGGATTACTCCCGCACGAGTGGCCCACAGTTTATTTACAGAAAGATAAACGGATATGAGCTCTCTTTTAAAAAGGAACGCCCCCGCTCTTAAAGCGCTAATCAGAGCCGGGGCGAGGGAGCGTCACTACAGCCTGAAGACCTGCAGGCCGGAGCTTCTGAAAACTTTATCCGAGATCGCTTTGAATATATTAAAGGGGAATATCGCCTTGAGCGACTCTCAATTCCGGGCCTTGAAAAAACGAAAAAGAGTTTTACGTCTTCTGGCCGACAGAAAAACCAGTTATAAAAAGAAGCGGGGAGTGTTGATTCAGACGGGCGGCTTTCTCCTGCCTCTGCTCGCCGCGGCCCTGCCCGTTATAACGAGTCTAATAGTACCCAGAGGATAATGGCCTTCAAAGCGGCGCAAAAGATGTTTTTACTCACTCCACAGCAGATGGTTCAACTCGGTCATTCCGTTCCGCCGAGCGGAAATAACATCAGACAAACGGCGGAAAATGATTTAGACTCGCGAATGCGAGGTATACTGGAAGAACGTACTCACTCTCCTTATGAAAAAATTAAAAAGTATGAGGCTCTGCTGCAGCGCTATTTAACCCTGATCAAGCAGGGGGAACTCGAATCACGCCTTTCACCCCCGCAAGAGACTCGCGTCGCTAAGCAACCTGAGGAGGAGGGGGTGGAGGAGGAGGAGGAGGATGAGACTGTCACAGAGGTCCTGAAGAATATCCCCTCCAGAGAGCGTAGAAACGCTGAATATATTATGAGGAAATTATCGAAGGGTGATACGCGCTGGAGTCCGTCGGGGGAATTTATTTACAAGGGGAAAGTCGTGAGGGGGTCTCACGCCATAGATCTTATGAAACATCTCGGATCCTTGTTCAAGAAATCGAGCCCCCCTACAGGCTGGGTGAAGTTCCTCAATATTTTACAGGAGCGGAACATTCCAGTGGCGTGCGTATCAAACCCGCAAGCCCGCGAGCAGTTTCAGAAGCTTAAAAAAGGCCGGAGCAGCTCGCCGGATGAATCCCTTCTTTTAACCAATTCGCCGGCCAGGAAGAAACTTAAGAAAAAAAAAGACTTCCAACGCTGGGAAGGTTTCTCACCATAAAAGGAGGGTATCGAATTAAAAACTGACTGGATATTATGATCAAGATTCTTTAAAATACATCGCAGTCAGTCACGTTTTTGTATATTGTTACTAATAAAACACCGACTGAAACTCATCTCCGGCCTTCATCACTTTTATTCGGTATACGGTTTAAAAAACAACTTTCAACACTTCTCTACTTAATAACAACGATGCAAAAACATTAAAGGTATGATCGGGGGTGCATTTTCTACACATCCGGAACATTTTTCACAAAAAACACATAAAAAAAAAGTCAAAGGTCAAAGCTTCTTTCTACGTTTAAAAACGGGGGTTTACATTATGCAAACGCGATAAAACTTTAAAGGTATGATCGGAAGGCCGCTCTCACACATCCATCCCGTTTTCAGGCGAAAAAAACAAAAAAAATGTAGGATCAAAGATTAACACGTCTTTCTGTACTTAATAACAATGTTTTAAAGCGTGCAAACGCGATAAAACGTTAAAGGTATGATCGGAAGGCCGCTCTCACACATCCACCCCATTTTCAGGCGAAAAAAAACACAAAAAAAATCAAAGGTCAAAGCTTCTTTCTACGTTTAAAAACGGGGGTTTACATTATGCAAACGCGATAAAACTTTAAAGGTATGATCGGAAGGCCGCTCTCACACATCCACCCCGTTTTCAGGCGAAAAAAAACACATAAAAAAAAAATCAAAGGTCAAAGGTCAAAGCTTCTTTCTACGTTTAAAAAACGGGGGTTTACATTATGCAAACGCGATAAAACTTTAAAGGTATGTTCGGAAGGCCGCTCTCACACATCCACCCCGTTTTCAGGCGAAAAAAAACACATAAAAAAAATCAAAGGTCAAAGCTTCTTTCTACGTTTAAAAAACGGGGGTTTACATTATGCAAACGCGATAAAACTTTAAAGGTATGATCGGAAGGCCGCTCTCACACATCCACCCCGTTTTCAGGTGAAAAAAACACATACAAAAATTAAAGGTCAAAGGTCAAAGCTTCTTTCTATGTTTAAAAAACGGGGGTTTAAATTATCCAAACACGATAAAACTTTAAAGGTATGATCGGGAGAGCGTTCTAAGACGGGGGTTACATTTTCACACGGAAAAACATAAAAAAATAGGAACGCCGGTTAACACAAGCCGTGACAATATTTAAACTCATGCAGAGGCCCTGCTAGCTGGTTACAGGAGGTATTGCAGCTTTTCTTAAGGCAATAACGATATCTTTTCACAAAATCAGAAACCAAATCATCGTTCGCGATAGTATTTTCGGAGTATAAAGACACCACGTCCCGGTACGACTTCCCACTGGCTCTGTTATACAGATAATACACGCAGTGTTGTCCGCATACGTCGGATAACTCGTGCTGAAGCTGCTTGTTGTGATACAGAATGTTTTTAACATCTGGGAGATTCTCCAGATATTGCAGGATGCTTTTAGGGTAGTAATCAAAGTCAGGGCTGAGGCCGAACGAGTCAAAAAATGTGGCTCGACCATTTTTTTCAACGGTGAGCGCTAACCAGTGTTCCCCCGGTAAATGTCTAGGGTGGGTGTTTACAATGAAATATATGGGAGGGCCCGGCTTGATCCGGAATAACTCGTCAGACGCAAAAACACCGGCAAACAGGTCTCCTATTAAGCCCCTCATAACAGCGTCCAATTCCAGAGTGTTCATCAGTAAAAATCCACAAGGACCTGTCGCTTAGAATTAATCTCCAGGAGAGAATCATAACACGCGTACACTATCAGCGTGGTGGTATGCGGAGTCGCGACTCTGAATCTCATTTCAAGTCGCAGGGTGCCTGTGGAGACGGGGCTCAGAGCGCCGCTGTCCTCCTCCGGGTTTAAATTGAAGACGTACAGCGCGTAGCCGTGCGCAAAATCCTCCCGGTCTATACAGAGAGGCTGGTCTTTGAGGTGTCGTCCGGTCGCGGTGTAGAGATTGTAAAACTCCCTGACAGAGAGTTCGTTGTTAAATTCAGGCTGGAAAGCTTTAGCCGGCAGCTGTCTCCCGTTTTGACTGAGTGCAAGGTACTCCAGGTCATAGTGTGCAAATTCAAACGGGGACAGATCTCTTCTCCCACTGAATGCATTGTGATTCACCATACCCAGAACCACATATTTGGCATGGTTCCTAAAAACAGGTTCTCCTGGTTGCATATCCTGGAATGGCTGGGGATCACGTAAGTCTTAACGTTGATTCGTGATAACGGGTACACGGCGTTCCCTTTCATGAGAGCCGCAGAGTGGCCCAATCTCACTGCAGGGGATACGGTGACTTTCTTAACGAATAGGGACGCGCCCAGAATTTTCAGCTTGAAAGTGGAGGCCGCCAGCCCCATCAGGCAGAAAGCATCGCTGGCTCGAATTAATTTAACTCTTAGATCAATGTTATTCAGAAGAAGCCTCTCGCAGAAAAATATGTCCGCGTGCAGCGGACCCTGAACTTGAAATTCACGCGATTCGGCGCTAAAGCGCGCTCTGCTCACGAGGCCTTTATTCGGGCCCGCGTCATCCACAGCGGTCGAATTGTGCTGACCCGGGGTGTCCTTGTAAAACAAACCGCCCGTGAACTGCGATTTCAATGAAGCGGGGGAAAAGTTCAGCAGCGTCTCAATCATTGCCCTGTACGGGTGCGTCGCGCTGGACTGGGAAATCAGCCGGTCACCCAGAGTCACGTCGACTTGTGAGAAAATCATATTGAGAGGATAATTTATGACGCCCACGCGTCATTAGCCAGGTCAGTCCCGTCGGCGTTTGTAATTTTCATTCGCAGATAAAGCAGCGTATTATTGAGGGCTAAATACCTCTCACCGTCTCCGGGGATAAAAAACTCGATAGGGCCCATGTCCGTCAGGGCTGATAACGGGCTGACTTCAACGTATTGGCTTTGCTCGATGGACAGCTGGGTCCCGGGGACGGCGAATAAATCCAATTCGCTCATGGTGCATTCGGGGGAATTATTTCGCAAAAGAGACATTGTTTAAGAGAAAATATCCCCGGACAACCTCCTCTTCTTATGCTTCCTTCGAACTGTTCTGCTTTTTCCGGGGGTCTTTCGCTTTTTAACCGTTTTGACCCGTTTCCCCGGGGGGCGTTTCCGGGGCCTTCTTGAGAGCACCATGATCCCGGACCCCCGCTGCTGCTCGGGCTCCTGACTCCGTCCGGCCCTCTCAACAACGCGGCTCACTACGTCGGAAGCGATGCTTCGGGCTGCGTTTTTCAGGTGAGGTTTGGCGATCGTGTATCCTTGTTTAATCAGCGGCGACACAAATTTGAACAGTTTCGAAAATATGTTCCCGAGCCCGCGCCCGTACATAACAGGAGCGCCGTGGAAGCTGTGAAGGCCGTTCCCGACTTGATTTTCATAGTAAGGCACAAATCTATAAATGTTGGCTTTGTGCGCTGCCCCAGCCATTTTTTTTATCCCGCCGGTTTAAAATGTAATGTCACAACCACTTTACCGTATCTGAAATCCACCGTTCGATCTTGATCGCTTTTGATTTCGATGCGTCTTCTCAATATGTCTTTTGGAGACCGGGATGTAATAAGCGGGGTTGAATTTCTTTGTAATTATTTCCCCGAAACGACCTCCAATTTCGAACGCTCGGAGGAGAGGAGCAAAAGCGTCACCCACCGCCTGAGGCTGTACAACGTCTGTATAACAGAACAGGTGATACATCCCTGCTTTTATATCGGGGTAGCGGGGACAGTTCGTGACCCCGGGTCCGCATCTCAGCCATTGATTAGGCTGCATCCCCAGCATGTACGCCGTCGGGGGTTCAAAATATACCTGGCTGGTACCGTCTCCTTCCCACAGAAACTTTTTCTGGATATCGTCATATTTTAAAGTCAGATTCGGATCTATAGTCTTCAAACGAGGGTTTATCAGCCCTGCAATAACCTCAAAGTTATCATAATATCCCGTGTCAAAATATCGCGAGTGAACGGCGAGTTTGTTCTTGCCCGTAATTTTCATCACCTGGAACGTACAGGAAGGCTTTTCCGGGATATTTAACCAGGTGTGCGGATAAGAAATTTCCGTCAGCGCCACATCCCAGTCACCCTCTAGATCCAGGTGTCGAGCCAAGTCCACCTGGTAGCATGAAATTGTGTTGTCCGGGAATACTTTTAGGCTGGCGTTTGAAGGCAGAGTCATATAAAATCCGTGTTTCAGATCCCGATCCATTTCTCATATGTCGGTTGAAGATGGAAGTTCTCATATTTATACGGCCATCAGCTGGTCCGCGGGAACCCAGGAGTTAAATTTCTCGGGCCAATTTTTCCATCTGACAAATACAAATTTCTTTCCCTTGGTAAAACGTTCATGAATAATTTCTTGAACCTGATACGGTCTGTCTTTTGCTATTTTAACCTTCTGCAATTCCGGTTCATAGAATGAACCTTCAATGATCTCGCCGTCATAATCTTTCAATTTATAAACGGGCGGCGTACGTTGTATACATTCTGACACCGTGAACATTTCATCCGTAAAACTTTGTTCATATTTTTTATCAAAAACTCCCCTGAGCTTGGAGACCCTGACTATATCTCCGACCTTATATTTACACTTCACAGGCCTCCTGCGTAGGGTGGATGCCCCGTACAAATTTTGAAACACTTGATCGACATTTCGATCATTAACCTCATTCGGCCTCATCTTAATGCTTTTATGATAACTCTCGTTATAAGCCGTGAGTAAAGACGGTAGGACGTCGATGTATCTTCTCGTGTTTTTAGCAGTAAAATATCTCCACATTCTCGTCTTTAGCGTGCGATTAAACCTCTCGACAACCGAGGCTTTCAGATCACTTGCGGTGGCAAAATGTAGAATCCGGTGTTTTTTCATTAAATCCTTGAACGGTTTGTTAAAAAACTCTTTCCCGGCATCAGTCTGCATCTTCAGAGGCACCCCGCTCTGCTTTAAGAGTGAGGCAAAGGCCTGTGAGACTTCGCGCCCTTGCTTTGACTTCAGAGGTCTGGCATACGCTTTTTTTGAGAAGATATCGATAACGGTCAGCAGGTACTTGTACCCGTCGTTAAAATCTGATAACCCTTGCATGTCGCATAAATCCGCCTGAAATTGGTTAAGCGGGTTTGTGACAAATACTCTATTTCTTGGAAAATGCGTCCTGGCAGGTTTGTGTAATGTGTATGCATCTTCCCCCGACAGGAAATCTCTGATATGCTTCATACGAATTTTAGAGCCGTGTTGATCGGTCATAGCCCTGCGTAAACGCTCCGGCCCTCCAAAACTCCCCGGATTTACCGGACTATAATATACATCCTTCATTAAACCCTCATCACCCATCTTTTAAGACGGATCTCTTCAGAATGATGAACCGGATAGTCCTTTTGCATTTTTATATGTTTTAGCGACCATAAATATTAGTCTTTTGTTTTAAAGTAGGAGCTCTTGGAAACGTTAAATTGAACTCTGATTCAGCACCGCAGAGAGTGCTCACAGAGCAGCCTCGAGCTTTTAATAAGACCGTGTTAAAACCCCTCATTAATTCATACGAGCACCTTTTTTCCACCAAAACCTCGTTTGTATGACTCTGTCTTGCAATATGAAGCGCCTTGAGGCAACTGTTTTGTTGTGGTTTTGGCGCTATATAAATTTGATTTGTAAAACATTTCACCCTTTTTCAACAATATTATAGGAAAGAACACAGGCCGTATAAGGTTTAGAATATATGCTTTATTACATTCATTAAAGTCACACACAGAGAAAAAAGCAATTGTTCATGTTTATTAAACACAACATGCGTGAAGGAAAAAAGTATACGTTTTAAATAGGAGCTCTTGGAAACGTTAAATTGAACTCTGATTCAGCACCGCGGAGAGCGCTCACAGAGCAGCCTCGACCTTTTAATAAGACCGTGTTAAAACCCCTCATTAATTCATACGAGCACCTTTTTTCCACCAAAACCTCGTTTGTATGACTCTGTCTTGCAATATGAAGCACCTTGGGGCAACTGTTTTGTTGTGGTTTTGGCGCTATATAAATTTGATTTGTAAAACATTTCACCCTTTTTCAACAATATTATAGGAAAGAACACAGGCCGTATAAGGTTTAGAATATGTGCTTTATTACATTCATTAAAGTCACACACAGAGAAAAAAGCAATTGTTCATGTTTATTAAACACAACATGCGTGAAGGAAAAAAGCATACGTTCACATACAAAACTGGAAAACTCTCAGTAATACATCTCCCCCGCATTTACGGTTTATTTCAGTATTCAGCTGTAAAAGTGTAGGAACAATCTCCCCTCTGGACACCCCCATCTGTTTCACCCGGCACGCTATCACATCCACAAACAGAGTGTATAATGTAAGCAGATGCATCGTATTACACCGTGTAAAATCGTCAGTGGTCAAAACAGAGATTTTCAGTAATACGTTGTACAGAGATTTTTCAGATGAATGGAGAGCCGCGCTGTAGATATGATCTGTCCAGACTCCGGGCCCGGGTCGACGTCTGATAACGTCAAAGACCCTCTCCAAAGCGCATGAAGGCGGGGCGTCTGGGATCTCCAGCCTGCGAATGACTACCCGCTCCAGCTTATACGAGAGTCCACGTATAATATAAACTTCCCGCAAGCTTTGAAAGAGAATCATCACACAATTACCCATGACTGTAAAACAATATAATGATATTTAAAAAAACAAACAAAAAAAGCAGGTTTTTCTTCAGTCGTCTGGGTTATAGACGGCTACCATCCCCTCCAGGTCGAGATCTGCGTCTTCACCGAAACATGTGTACAGTTCGTTGATCTTTGCTTCAAAATTATCAGTGTATTTCAGCTCAGTGAGGATGTTTTCTACCGCCCCCTGAACCCTCGCAGCCGATGGGTTGAGGAAGCGCTGGGCTAGGAGCTTTACCACAGCCGGGATGAAGGTCGGTCTCCAGAGTCTCACCATTAATCTCTCAAAATGTCCGGTAAAGAAATATTCATTTAACGGGTCCAGGCATTCGTGCTGGTGCTGGCTGGGGTGATCGATCTCACACCCGTAACAGAGTTTTTGTCTGTAACTTTTGATCACAGCCAAAAGTAAGTGTGCCACGCCGACTTTCACCGTTTTCAGGAATTCCTCTGACAGGAACCCGTCTGGTCGGTCAGGTGCGAAAGATGTGGCGTATTTCTCAGCCGGTTCGAGGTCTTGTACCTCCCGCGGACTCGCGGCCTCCGTGACAGCGGGAAGAGACCCCACGCCTCCCGGGCTGGAAAGCGCGTGAGAAGGATGGATCTCGCCCCAGACCGCCTCGAGCTGAACTCCCCACGGGCTCTCGTACCCGCCGCGGGTCCGTGAAGCCTGGCTCAGGGACGACAGGTCTCTTCCACAGTCGAGCGCGCAGTCACAAGCGATGTCGTCGGCCGCTGCAATGGGAGAGGTTGAGGAGCTCATGCTGGTTCGTCGTCCGATGCTTGAATGAGATGTGGTCCCCTGGTTTTTATAGAAATCCCCGTGCATGCGGGGAGGAGCTACGTCAGAGTTTTTTTTTTGTTGTTGTTTTTTTTTTTTTTTTTTTTTTTTTTTAAGTAAAAAGAGGGGCCAAGTTTTTTCGGACTTCGATAACGTCCCTCCAGGCCAGGCACCTTGTAAAGAGGCCCGTAATCCTGTCGTTGCAGGTGTTGAACATCTTATGCCAGCTCTCAGCCGCAGCTGTGACGCTTCTGACGTGGCCGCTGGCACTAACCCGCTCCAACTTAATTTCACCCTCAGAGACAGTGTCAGGAGGTCCACGCTGGAATATCACCCTATAGCGCGGCCCCTGGGTGCTGAGCCAGGTGAGTTGGAAGCGTGTTTTCTTCTTTTCCGGCGTCCGATCTCCTGGAGGTTCAGGGTTGACCGTGTCGCGAATCATCGAGCCCGCCGCCGCGGAGAAGACACCCCAATCGGCGGAAGTAAGCGCCACCCGTGGGGTTCCTCGAGTGGCGGTCTCACCCTCGGCCAGAGTGAAGAAACTTACTTGGGCATAATACGGGTCGAACGTGTAAGTTAAACGTTCGTGCCCCTCCAGGCTGTACGTCAGATCTTCCTCCGGTATCGGCTGGCTCAGACGGCTGACGTACATTCTCGCTTTTTTTGGAGCGAGCGAGCCTTCTGTTGTCATGGTGATGTTAACCGGGGTCTCGCAGATGTAGCGGAGGATCGGAGTTCGTCTCGCCATGGTGAATGCTGTATGTCATTCTGTCGTCGGAAAGGGGATTTTTAAACCCTTCTTCGTCCGCGGGGCGTAATTCCTTACCTTTTGCTCTAAAAAACACCGTCTGGCGTAAGTGATAAGGAGCATTGTTGATTGTTCGGGCTCGGGGCAGCATCTCCGCTCAGCGGGTGTCCCGCGCCCCATGATCGATCGGCTAATATCTTAAAAGAAAACATCATCTGGCGTGAGTGATAAGGAGCATTGTTTATTGTTCTTCGGGTTCATCACCTCGGGGCAGCATCTCCGCTCAGCGGGTGTCCCGCCACACACACACACACACACACGCACGCACACACACACACACCCACACACACGCACTCACACAGACACAGTTAGCGTCTGCAACAGGTTTTACAGCCGTGGGGTCATGTTTCCGCGAGCGGCTCTATGCGTGGGTATTTGACCGTCTTGCTGCAAAGACTTACAGCCGAGAGACGGCTATTTGTTTCCCTTCTTTAATTTACGAATTAAAAAACAGAAAAGGAAATGTAATAATTTAAGAATTAAAAATATTAAAGGGGCATTAAATAATAGACACTGATTTATGTTTAATTATTTCAGAATTAGTTAATTCTTTAGGAGCAGCTTACATTCCCCAATTTCATGAGTCAATCAGAAAAAGACTGTCATATCAGCTCTTTTTTTTCTGTGGAACTGTTAGCAGTTTTTCTTGCACTGTGGTGGGTAGAGGAGGTGAAGTTCAGTCACCATGTATATTTGTTTAGATTCAGTGGTAGCATTAATCATCTCAAATGGCAAATCTGTTTGCAGGTTAGACCCAATCAATGACATTCTTCAAAGCTGATTTAAACTATAACAACAGAATATTTCAGTATGTCTCATGTGGGTTCCATCTCAATCTGAAACTGAGGACAACAAAGCAGCAGGACTGCCTTCTTCCATCTGCAAAACATAGCAAGGATTCATCCCATCCTGTCTATGCCTGATGCTGAGACTTTGATACATGCATTTATCTTTTCCAGACTGGATTATTGTAATGCTTTATGTTCTGGTCTGCAGCAGTCCAGCATTAGGGGTCTACAGTTAGTGCAGAATGCTGCTGGCAGACCTTTGACACAAAGTAGAAAGTTTGACCACATTACACCCATTCTGGCATCCCTTCTTTGGCTTCCGGTTTCTGCCGGATCGGATTTTAAAGTCTTGTTGCTGGTCTATAAAATTGTTCATGTACTGGCTCCTTCCTACCTGGCGGACTTGGTGAAGCCCTACGTACTGGCACGGGCCTTGCATTTGTAGGGCACAGGGCTTCTGTGTGTTCCAAGGGTGAATAAGAAGTCTGTGGGGTATAGAGCCTTCTCCTACCGTGGCCCTACTCTCTGGAATGATCTACTTGCAGCTATAAGGCAGTCCAACACGGTGGAGACTTTTAAATCAAGACTGAAGACCCACTTTTTTAGACTGTAAAAAAGTAAGTCCCTTTGGCTGCTCCCTTGTTTGCACTCGGGGTCGCCACAGCAAATCCAAGGTGGATCTGCATGTTGAATTGGCACAGGTTTTACGCCGGATGCCCTTCCTGACGCAACTCCACATTACATGGAGAAATGTGGCAGGGGTGGGATTTGAACCCGGAACCTTCTGCACTGAAATCAAGCGCATTAACCACTTGGCCACCACCCCTCTTTTTTAGACTGTCTTATTTATTCTGTTTATTCTGTTTTTATGTTTGCCTTGTAATTGTTGTGAAAGTGTAGGAACATGGACCCACAACAGGGGGCGTAAAAGAACGGGCAATGGATAAGCCAAACAGTAACAATTTAATGTTGTAAATTGTGCACAACGGAATACAGACAACAATCAGTTTGGGACTACAGTCAATTACACGTTGGGTGACGTGTGGGCAGGCTTGAGGATAGGAGACGCCCGTCCAGAACCGAGCCGGATCCCACACGGCCCTCACCGCCAACGGACCTGAAGAACACCGGAGCCGCCAAGAGCACCAGGTGGTCACCGTCTTCAGCTGTCAGACCTGGTACTGCTGGCAGAGAATAGAAACAGCACAGGTGAGTGTGAGTACGCACACTCAGTAATCCCACAGTCTGTGTTCAGTAAGGAGGGAGCACCTCCACCTCCAATCACACACTCGTGCAGCTCCTGTCTAACCACTTATCTGGTTGGGGTGTGAAGCGAAGCCGTCGCTGATCACACCAAACACCAATCCCACAGATAAGGCAATCACCACAGGAAAACGGCTGCAACAGAAGTTCAGACTATTACACAAGGTTTTGTTCAGCAGAGAAAATTACCTCCAAGGTAGCTGATTTCTCGGCGGGGAGGTGGAGTTGCAGTCCGGCCTTTATGGTGATGGTGTTGAGTAGTGGATGAGTGACAGCTGGTACGGATGATGAGTGACAGCTGTCACTCCCGGCCGCTCCAACGCCCTCTCATGCTTGAAGCCCGCACTTCAACAGGCCGCCATCTTGTGGTGGTGGGCCAGCAGTACCTCCTCTTCAGCGGCCCACACAACAGTAATGTCTTTTATTCTACTGTGTTTTATCTTTTTATCATGCCCTTTTTGATTTTAATTTATTTTGTTGTTATAAATTGTGTGTTATGTGAAGCACCTTGGGGTGACTCTGTCATGAGATGGCGCTATATAAATTAATAAATTGAAATTGAAGTAGATCAGCTGATTAAAGCAGCTCTGAAATCAGAAACACAGATCAACATTCCACTTAGTAAATCTGAAGTCAAAATAATCATGAAGACAGAAATGAACAAAGCGTGACAAAAGCAACGGGACAGAGAATCTAAGGGTCAGTTTTTACATAAAATTCAGGGACAGGTTGTATCAAGGAGATAGGAGAGATGGAGTCACAGGGAAGAAGAAGTAATCACACAACTTACAAATAGGTCACACTTTATCACCTTTCAGTATTTAGCACTCTCTGCCTCCCTCTGGTGATCCTTTATGTCCTCACAGTTCTTAGTCTCTGTCTTTGCTTTACCTCCAACTAGTGCTCGTTTTTGTCCCTACATATAATTAGGCATTATCGCTTACACTTTGGTTGGTCTGCACCTGTATCTGATGAGACATTCTACGTAAAGTGACTGGTTTTTCTTCAGTGTAGGTCCATTGTCTCTGTTTGGTTGTCTGTGTATGTATGAAAGGGTTGTACTTTGCAGCCTGAGTGCTTCCTGTTCTCTGTCTCCTGGGATCATGTTTGGAGCGTGAGTAAAAATTGGTTTTGCACTTTGAAGCTTAATTCACTCTTTAACAAGAAAGACTGTTGGAATCCTGTTTGAATCACAAGAAAGACTTTTGTTGGAATCCAGTTTGAATAACAAGAAAGATTTTTGTTGGAATCTGGTTTTGAATGAGAAGACTGATATCTGTTTGAACATTATTTTGTATACCAGAAATACTCTTGGTTGAATTTGGTGGCTCATTTTGGAAATACGTTCCAAGCAGCAAAGACATTCCTTGGCTCTGCTTATTCTGTTTGGTACCCACTCTTTTTAAATAGAGATTTTTCAGTGCACTCTCCTTTACAGGAAGGAGTTTTCGATTGATGTCACATTTTCAGAAGAGGGAAGGAGTCCCCAGTTCTGGTGAGCATTCCTCTGGAGCTTCCACCGGCAGTGCAGTAGCATTCCTCTGTGGCCCTCACCAGGATTTGGAAGAGGACTCCCAACTCCGAGTTTTGTTGCCACATTAAGTCTTTGACTGGTTTCTTTATCACTAATAAAACTGTGCTTTAACGCTACTCTCATCGCTTCGGCTGTCCTGCATCTAGGGGTTCCCCTCGTCCCTTGGTTCACCTCCTCTCGACCGTGGTTATTAATCTTATGAAACAAATATGTAGGTTGTGATATCACGTTTCACCCTTTCAGTCACATGGGTGCTTTGTCGCATTGTTTTCACTGTGAGGTTAATTTGTCATTTTGGTTTGTGTGTGCTGAATAAATTCATTCAAGTTGGGATAAAAGCAAAATAAATGTGCAAAAACAGCTGCTTGATGCACCCAGCAGCTACTGTCCGGACTGTGTAGCACCGCCTGATTCCATTCAGCGCAAGTAATCGGAGTAATTGACAAATGAATACTCACAAACAAGTCTTGTAAAATGTTTATTTATTTAGTCTAATAGATTTTAATTGTTGAATGAAGTAAAAGCTGTCCCCTTAAAATATGTTTATCCTGAAGTATTTAAATAATGTGAAAAGAGCAGCAATGGTTAGTGAGTGAAATATAATCTTTTTCAGCAGGAGAACAATTTGCTGTTTTCTTAGCTGTCTCCACCTTGTTTTACTTTAAATTCTAGTATGCAGCTGCAAAAGGGTTTCTATAAAAAGGTAGATGGTGAACAGCTTATGACCTGGCCTAAAAAGAAAAATTCAGTCAGAAATGTTTTTCTTTAATGTATTTCTTTAATCGTGACAAGTTCTTTATCCAACATGAACTGTGAAGCCAAACTAAAAGGACCAAACAAATACAAATATGATGCTTTGTTCAGACCTTATTCCAGACTTCCACACAGGCCTTTAACCAATGGAATAATGGTGCAGTGCCATCTTGTTACAGTCTGTCAACATGCTTTTTTTTTTTTTTTTTTTAGTTCTCATGTAATTTAGCTTAAATTTATTTCAATCACTGCATGCAGCCAAATCTTGACAGTGTGTTAAACTGCAGTTTATGCAGGTGTAGTACTGTAGTATTAATAATAAATTCATAAAGCATTCAAATGAAGAAAAAAAATAAACGTGCTGAACATAGCTCCAGAACATTAAACATAGATCCCCCATATCGCGAGGTAAAAACAGTTAAATCCAAAAAAGAATTAAGTACAACAATCAAAAATGACAAGATGATGAAAACGATAAAACAAATTACAGACATTAAAAAATAAATGTGTTTTAAGAATGGTCTGCTCTTCGAATCACATTGAGCCAATGAAGGGAAGCTAGAATTTCTGTGATCAAACCTGGTTTTTATCAAAAACTCTAGCTGCAGTATTCTGTACTATCTGTAGCCATCTCATACTCTTTTCTGGCAGTCCAGAAAATAAAACATTACAGTAGTCAATTCTGGAAGACAAAGGCCTCAATTGAAATTTAAAAACAAGTCCTAATGGACATTTTAGTGATGGCAAGATGAAGCTTCTTGAAGCCTCTCAAGCCCAAGTTGTGTTGAAAAGTGGTTAATTTCTCGAGTCTTCAAATGCAGGATAGAGGCCCCTAACGGTGAATAAGAGAACACAAGCCAAAATGCACTGTTGTCTGTATATTGACACAAATATACACATGCGTTAAGGCATACAATTGACTCTCATTGAGAGAGATGTTCTTGCCTTTGTCAAAATGAAAATATGAAATTTCTAAAAACAGAATCATAGAAATTTATGACACATAGATTTACTGATGTCTTGGTTAAAAATAATATTTTTTTGGACACAATTTCTTCAACTGACACCACCATGTGATACAGCCTGGCAGGGAAGCTTCGGAATGACATCTGTGATGTCACTAGTCTGAAATGATACAAACCTTGAAACACGCATTGTGCAAGCACTTCCTGGATTACTTGACATGCACTTCAAAGCACACGTAACATTATTAGTACATTTCCACTTCCATCAGTACAATAACTTACTGTCGTCAGAACAAACTCACCATTCTGCTGCTTCATTTTAATGAGTGTTGTTCTAACATTTATTGTTAATTTGTTTCTTTGCAGACATGCAGCCATTGTTGATGATTAAAGAAGAAAATCTCCCTGAACACCAGGAATGGAATCTGAGTGTTGACCAGGAGGACATTAAAGAAGAAGAGAAGCTGTGGATAAGTCAGCAGGGAGAGGAGCTTCAGCAGCTGGAGGAGGCAGATCTCACCAAGATTGGTTTCACTGCTGTCCCTTTGAAGAGTGAAAATGATGATGAAAAACCAGAGTCATCACAGCTTCATCAAAGCCGAAGTGATGAGAGTACAGAGGCTGAGCCTGTAGCCAGCAGCTCATCTGTACACAGAACACTGACAGCAGATGCTGATGGGGAGGACGATGGAAGACCACAACCAGCCAGCAACTCAAGTCCAAACAGTCATTTACAACCAGATACCAGTGGCAGGAGTTCAGACAGTTCTGGAACTGAGACTGATGACAGTGATGACTGGAAACAGACCAGAGAACTTCAGTCTCATTTTAACTGTCGAAAAAATACCAATATTGTTTGTTCATGCAACACTGATGAGAAACAATCTAAAGGCTGTAAATATGGAAAAGCATCTGGTCACATGAGCATCTTAGAGCAACATAAGAGGAGGCAAGTAAGCGGAAAACCATTTAGCTGTTCTGATTAGGGTAAACGACAAAAACAAGAGGGCACTCTGAACAAAAACAGGGCAATTCATACAGGACAAAAACAATTTGCCTGTTCTGAATGTGGTCAAAGATTTGGACGAAAGAGCAACCTGAACATACACTTGATAATTCATACAGGACAAAATGGTGATATCCGCAGTTAAAGGAACAGTTACCATCTTGAAGAGAGCCCTCGGATACAATGCCAATAATGATTAATGATTAGGATGCAACTGTAGACCCCAGGTTTGGGGCCCATTGCACTCTGTAAAAAAAGAAATTGAAGAGAAATAAAAAAAGAGACAAAAAGCATTTGAATGTTCTGAATGTGGCCAAAGATTTGGACAAAAGCGTGACCTGAACAGACACTTGATAATTCATACAGGATTAAAAGCATTTGAATGTTCTGAATGTAGTCTAAGATTTGGACAAAAGAGCAACCTGAACAGACACTTGATAATTCATTTGGGGCCCATTGCATTCTACTAAAAAGACATCAAAGATAAATGAAAAACCAAAAGACAAAGAAATCGACTTTCACAAAAATATTGAACGGAGAAGAGGACAGAGAGGACAGAGGACGGAGAAGAGGACCAGACTGGCTAACGACAGGGAACACAAGCCTAATTCCAAAGACCAAGGAAACACAGCTTCCCAACAAGTACAGACCCATCTGCTGCCTAACAACAATGTACTAATGGCTGACAGGAATCATAGCTGATGCCATTTATGAACATCTTGGCACTGGTAGCTACCTGGAAAATGAACAGAAAGGATGTTCCAAAAGAAGATTAGCTAAAGCTAAAGAGCTAAAGACCAGTTACTGACAGACAAAGTTATCCTGGAGGACTGCAAAACAAGGCAGAGGAACCTCAGCATGGCTTGGATTGACTACAAAAAGGCATTTGACAGTGTACCACACTCCTGGATCATGAGGTGCTTAGAACTCTACAACATCAATGAGGAAATAAGATCTTTCCTGAGAGCACAAATGAACAAGTGGAACACCACCATCACCCTCAATCACACAGAGGGACAAATAACAATCCCAGACGTACGAGTTCAGAGAGGGATACTTCAGGGAGACAGCCTTTCGCCTCTCTTATTCTGCTTAATCATGGACCTGCTCAGCAAGATCCTGAAGGAGCATGACATCGGATATGACTTAAGTAAAGACAAAGGAAAGGAAAACCAAAAACGTGTGAACCATCTGTTGTTCATGGACGATTTGAAAATCTATGCCAACACAAAAACAGACTCTCTCAGCTCGTGGAAACTGTCCACAAGTTCTCAAAAGACATTGGCATGGAATTTGGACTGGATAAATGCTCAAAATGCACAATCACAAAAGGAAAAAAGACAAAAACCGAAAACATATAATTGGATGAAGGGAGCTACATTGAAGATCTGGCTGCAGACTCCACATACAAATACTTGGGAATTGAACAAAGTAATACAATTGAGCACAAGAAAATGAGAACAAAAACAACAAAAGAATACCTAAACTGCTTAAAAAAGATCTGCAAAACACAGCTGACACCAAAAAACAAGATCACAGCCATAAACCAGTTTGCAATACCAGTGGTGACCTATGGGTTTGGCATAGTGAACTGGCCACAATGTGAGCATAATACGTTGGACACAAAAACCAGGAAAATGCTCACCCTCCACAAAATTACATACAGAAATCAGTGCATGGACAGAATATATCTCCCTCGCAGAGAAGGCGGTATGGGTCTCAGTGAAATCAACCAGGCCTACAGAGCATCGATAATAAGTATTGGACAGTACTTAAAGAGCTCTGAAGAGCTCTGAAATCGTAAAAACGGTCACACAACACCACGAGGCCATAACTGAATGGACCTCAATCACTAAACTGGCAAAAAAAACTTTGGCGGAGAACTTCTACAACAGAGAAAAAGCAACAGTCTCATGCCTGCAACAAAACTTGCAAGACAGACCAGAGAACAATACAGCAAAAGAGAAGGAAAACATCGAGTGGAAAGATGGAAACAGTACAAAAGAGCCGGACGTTTCCAAGAAGAACTCGAAAAGGAATACATCGACAAAGTTGGATCAATGCAGTGGCTAAAAAATGGAAAACTTGGTTTTGATGGAGAAAGAATTCTGATTGGAGCACAAGATCAGGGACTTCTAACAAATGGCTTCAAAAAATGGCAGGGATCTCACAGAATGACAAATGCCAATTTTGTCATACAGCTGTTGAGAGTGTAAACCATCTAACTTCAGCATGCCAGATCCTCATGGCAGATGGGCATTATACATCCAGACACAACAAGATCTGTCAATATCTCCACTGGAAGCTATGCAAGGAACTGGAGATGGAAGTCAAAGAACATGTCTGGGAGCACAAGCCAGCACCAGTCTCATCCAATGGAAAAGTTACGATCTTCTACGACAAAGAGATCCCAGCAGGAAGACACATTGAAGGAGGTGCAATCAAACCTGATATTGTCATCTGGAACAAGCAAGAGAAAACAGCCAAAATCATTGATGTGACAGTCCCCAATGACTACGGTCTGAATCAAGCTGAAAGGGGAAAGATCTCGAAATACCAAGACCTGAAAAATGACCTACGAACAACATGGTCATTGAAAGACATCGATATCATCCCAGTTGTGGTGGGAGCAATAGGCGTGATGAAGAAGAACCTGAAGAAATACCTTGAGGCAATCCCCGGTCACCCAAGTGCACATGAGGTGCAGTTGTCTGCAATTAAGGGAACGATCACCATCTTGAAGAGAGCCCTCGGATAAAATGCCAGATCTGGTTAGGATAACTATAGAGCCTAGGGTGCAACTTTAGACCCCAGGTTTGGGGCCCATTGCATTCTACTAAAAAGACATCAAAGATAAATGAAAAACCAAAAGACAAAAAGCATTTGATTGTTCTGAATGTGGCCAAAGATTTGGACAAAACAGCAGTCTGAGCAGACATAATAACTCATACAGGGAAAAAAAACCATTTGGCTGTTCTGAATGTGGTCGAAGATTTATACAAAAGAGTGACCTGAACAAACACATGATAATTCATACAACAAAAAAAATCGTCTGCCTAAGAGCAGAGATCTCCTAAATGGCAACATTTTTGGGAGGCCAAAACCACAAAAGGAACCTCCTTAAAAAAAAAGTTAATCGCATTAAAAGAAGTGTTGAAGATAAACAATTGGCTGTGAGGCTGGCTGAACATCAAGCCTTAGTGGCTGCACAGATTAGGAACAAAGACAGGAAAATATGAGCAAAACAGATAAACAAGCAATTTGTGGAAAAACCCCAGGCTAGTGTACAGGAACTTGGCAAATGACACAATAGATGTACAACAGCCACCCGAGAGAGAAGAAGTTGAAAAATTCTGGAGACCAGGAGGCAGAGTGGATTGAAATAATAAAACACAAAAACAAACAGCAAATGCCAGCAGTTGTAATCACTGAAGAGGTGATCAGAAAGAATATGAGTGAATACAGTTACATCAAGGCACTTGGCATTGACAAAATACCACATTTTTCATTGAAAAGGCTGGCAGCATTGCACCACCATTATGCCGTGGCTTTCACAGAAATAATCATTGACTAGTCAACTATCAAAATAGTAATTTGAGGCAACTCTAAGAATTTCCGAGGCTCGGTGTACAGTAGCGCAGTGTTGGTGTAGATTTACAAACAGTAACAGAATATTGCGTAGGATGCTGAAAAAATTTAAACGTTTAATTTTTTTGCATCCATCCCACGTAGCCCTCAGCCAGAGGTGGGCACAGCTAGCCAAACAGTTAGCTTCAATAACCGCTAATCTATCAACTGAAAAGTTAACTTTTATACCGCTAAACCAATAAACCACTACAAAAAATAAATAAAAAAAATTAGTGGGAGCTACAGCTAACCACTAACTTTCAGTATTGTCTCCGGTACACTCTCAGCTACTGACAACCCGGTTTTGAGTTTAAGCACTGCCAACGATTCTGATTAGAATCAAAGACAATCACAAACCTAACAACCAACGAGTTGGAGCAACTTTAACTTTAAACCCCTGTACAAACTGCAATTGAACTTTGTCACTATTTTTGCAGTTTTTACACCATAACGTTCAGTCGCACATCATCCAAACTGTACCTTTTTGGAATATTTATTATCAGACAAATATTGTGAACACATTCAAATCATGCAGTTTTAACATAACATGCAGGAACTTAAAATCTAACTTGCTCAGTGAACACAATAAAATTATAGAAAGTATTTCCACTGAAGTAAAATGTGTTAATGTACACAAACAATTTTGCTGAGTGACCTAAATGTAATTTTTTTGGGGTCAACATGATCAATTTGAGTTACTGTTACTCAGTGACCATGGTTCAGGCCAACAAGATTTGTAAGGGCAAATGTAACAAAAATAAAAAGTAAGTCCCTTCAGCTTCTCCTTTGTTTGTGCTCAGGGTCGTCACAGCATGAAGTGGACGCATACATTATTTTATTATGTTCCCTGAGCAAGTTATTTTTTTTTAGAGTACATTTTAATATGATTGAAGTACTTTGTTGCTTCTGGCTCTTCAGCTGCCGAACAGCTCGGGGTGGGAGTCTTCCTCCATGCTTGCCATCATTCTATATGGCATTTGCTCTTCTGTTGTCAAAGTGTGCCACATCAACACTCACTTTATCTCCCAGAATCCCGTTGACAACGTCACCATTCCGTCTTGACGGCCCTCTGCTGCTCCCGAGCAAAAAAAATGAAAGGCACTGGGTGGCCTTTTCTTCACCTGCTTCTTGGTAAGCTGGGTCTTTGCCTTTCTCTTTTTGGTCTCTCTGTGGGAATGCATGTTAGATAAATTATACTGTAAAGAACATGTTTATCTTTTATTATCATCATCTCATTTCAAATTGTTTTTTCTGTATCTTAAAATCTGCAAACTGTTTCTTTTAGATATTCACAGCTGCAGCCTGTTTATAGTTTTTAGCAAGCTTCAGCAAAACCGCTCACTCTGTACAAGATCGGAATGATTCAGTTGATTACAAACGTATCTACACATGAATGATTCAGTTGATTACAAAGGTATCTGCGCATGACTAATAAGTACATGTTGTGACCATGGACTCAACTCACTCCTCTTATCCTTGTTTTCCTTATACAATAAAAGGGCCCCGCCAGGAGGTCACAGTCAGAGAAGCTGCATGAAGCTGCCAGCCTCTGCTGTTTCTCTCCTTTGCAAAGCTCACTAAAGACATCTCAATTCTCTGTCTGGGTTCTTTCTTGTATGTCTAGCCGAGGTCAAACCTGACATATTTTCTGGTGACGTAAACCCGGATGTTAACATACCCAGTCGCTGCGGAAAGAAGGGAGACACACCGAAGCCCGTCAACGGCCGGCTCCACAGGGAGGCCGAAAGAAAGTCCTGGGGAGTGAATTCTCCGCCAGGCCGGTGATTTAGAAGTCAACCTCTGACCGCAACGCTGGATCGATGACATCCGAACAGGAAAAATCAACAAACCGAACAGAGGAGTAAGTAAATTCTTTTATGGTCTGACAGGGTCAGGACTAAGGTCAAATTTGACGGGGTCAAATTACTAAATTCTTTTATGGTCTAACAGGGTCAGGACTAAGTTCAAATTTGACGGGGTCAAATTAGAAAACAGTTACGGGGTGACTGTTAAAAACATGACAGGGTCATGTCAGTAAATTCTTTTATGGTCTGACGGTCAGGACTATGATCAAATTTGACGGGGTCAAATTAGAAAACACTTACGGGGTGACTGTTAAAAGCATGACAGGGTCATGTCAGTAAATTCTTCTATGGTCTGACAGGGTCAGGACTAAGATCAAATTTGACGGGGTCAAATTAGAAAACACTTACGGGGTGACTGTTAAAAACATGACAGGGTCATGTCAGTAAATTTTTTTATGGTCTGACAGGGTCAGGACTAAGATCAAATTTGACGGGGTCAAATTAGAAAACAGTTACAGGGTGACTGTTAAAAGACGGGCAGGGTCACATCAGAGTCTGACAGGGTCAGGACTAAAAACAAATTTGACGGGGTCAAATTAGAAAACAGTTACAGGGTGACTGTTAAAAGACCAGGGTCACGTCAGAGAAAAAGTCCACTATACGATCAAAGTAACATCAGAGTAAGACCATAATAAGACCAAAGTAACATCAAAGTAAGGCCATAATAAGACCAAAGTAACATCAAAGTAAGGCCATAATAAGACCAAAGTAAGACCAAAGTAACATCAAAGTAAAATCAGAAGACGTCTAAACAGTGTAAAAGTGATTTGTATGAATGTGACCTGTATGAATGGAATGACAAACAATTGAAATACTGGACTTCTGGTCCCCCATTCCAGCGGACAAAAACGAAGAGTCTCTGTAAATTATGAAATCATTCATTTGCACCACACCTGTTTGTTTTGAACGACATAACTGGAAAGATACATTAGGTAAGATCATTCACCTTCTCCGGGAGGTTGAAGTAATGATACTTTTCAGCTAAACTGTTGACTAAACAGTAAAAGGGGAGAAAATAAATTGTCTGTTTAGGATTCCCTAAGAATCAACACCCACAGACGACCAAAATGGGGAATACACAATCGTGTTGCTATTGTTGCACAAAAAACAATTCACCTGAAGGTGATGTCAAATTTATGATAAAATGCGATCCACAAGGACAGAAATATGTGGAAAAATGGAAGAAAAAACACGACTTCAAGGGCAAACTGATTGTGTCGAGTGTGAGACACTATCAGACAAAATAACAGCGGAAGCAGCAAGAAAGAAGGAGGGAGTGAGAAAAAGACAGAAAATTGATAGAATTTAATATACTAATCTAATATATATAATATACTAATATTATATATATATATATATATATATATATATATATATATATATATATATATATATATATATATATATATATATATATATATATATAAAATATACTAGATGAACAGGTTGAAGGACTTAATGGGCGCATTAAAACCAAATTCCAATGTAAAACAAATTGATGTTATTGCTTCAACCAAAGGTCCATCTCAAAGGAAGGGCCCCGCTCCATCAGCCCCTCCCTTTGAAAAAAGACTAGAAGCTGCAAAAAAAAAAAAAAAACTGCAGTATTTAAATCAGATGACATTCCTGTCACACCAACTAACAGGCAGGATAACTCTGATGATTCTGAAAATGACCATTTGGATTCAGTGGACATTTGTGGAGCTTGGACAATAGAGTATGAAAGACAAACCCACCATCACTTTGGTGGTAAATGGTTTTCCTTTTGAGTTCTTGTGTGCTACGGGCGCACGTAGAACAGTGATGAACACACTGCCCCCTAAAGCAAAAGAGTCACACAATAAAATTGATGTGAAATCAGCTAATGGTATGACTAACCAAAACGTAATGTTGAAACCAGTGAACATTGCTGATCCAGATACCCACCGTGAAATAAACAAACCCATTGTCTTTTCTCCAACATGTCCAGTGAACCTCCTGGGACGTGACTTGTTACAAAGTCTAAAGATTGGCATCCTCCCAACTTCAGGAGGAATGAAAGTGGTCAGACTGACTACAGATGACATTTTAATGATGCCACAGAAGCGACTAGATACTCGTTGGACCTGACGGACATGACACAGGCTTCATGCCTACTTCAAAAAGGCTGTAAAGCAATTGACTGATTTACAGCATGCACTCCATCCTGAACAGTTATTGTCAAAGTGAGTGTGAAAATGATTTTTTTTTTTCTGAGAAATTGACAAAAAATCCTTCAGAAATATTGACTGTTTGTAGTAAAACTTTGAAAAGTAGGAATAGTTTCCTGACATATGATAGTGTTATAGACCTTACTAAACCGAATTATGTTACTTGATACCACCTAAAAAGCTAAATGTCTAATTTTTTATTTTTTTTTATATGCTGTCGTGAAATTGCCTGACCACATTGTTGAAGCACGTCAGCTGCTGTCACACGTCTGCACAAGCTGCAGAACTGATTGCACTTTGCAAATGTGCAGCACACACTAAAAGGTACTGATTATGTTTCCAATGGCAACCATTTAGGTGATACTGTCGCCAAAACAACTCCCTTCTTTGACCTTGATGTACTCAAATCTCGTCAACATGCTGCATCACACAATGAAAAACATTCATGGTCGACAAAAGGTGCTCTCCGTGATTTGTACATTTACCAGGACAAACCTATCCTGCCAAAATCCTTGTTTGATACCGCTGCTATGGTTACACATGGGTAGAGCCACGTGTCAACAGGAGGGATGGTATCACAAGTAAATTGCGGTTTTTTCAACTTTTGGATTCAGTGTTTATGCACAAACATACTGCAAGAAATGTTTGATCTGCATAAAAAAACAACCCACAAGACAATGAGACGTTTTCTTAAAACTTTTCTGAATGAAACAAAGCCACAAATAACACTGATTAACTGCGACTATCCAGTAAAAAGCTGTTATTTTACCTAATAATTTAATTGCATCTTTTCCAGTTAAACGCTTTATTTTTACCCACATTTAAATGTGTCGTTTAAAGTTTAAAGAACGTCTGTATGCTCTGAGCAAATTTATTTAAATGTTTTGTGGACGGACGTGTCAAACTTTTATTTTTGAAAACACAAAAGTGTATTCTTTTGGCTCCTCAAATATCCGCTTCAGCCAAGCTGGAAAGCGAACGTGATTTATGACCTGTGACAAGCTACAGCCTCATATCGGCGCGCTAAAAGACGAAGCAGCCAAACAACTATTAGCCGCTAACACGCGAGCTAACTTACCTTTAAAATAAGAAACGATTAAATTCGTCGGCGCAAACTAACGTCGATAAATTGAAGGGAAGCTAACAAACAGAAACGCCGAGTCCGCCTACCGACTTTAAATTTATAACACGATAAATTTTAACAGTTAGCATGACAGCACATGGGCTAAGCTAGGCCACGCTACACTAAGCTAACTCTGCTAACTCACTCGGAAAACTTCATAAAGTCACCAAGCCCCTGTTGAAGAGCATTGTAAAAGGTTGCAGTGCTTAAACACAGTCGTAGACCAGACCAAAGCAGCCAGAAGATAGTTTTCCAAATTTATTTCTTCTCAAAGTGTCGATAAAAAAGCCCGCTTGGAACTGCGGACAGGACAGGAAGTGAGTGGGGGGAACCTCCCTCCCCTCCTTGAGACTCCAAGCCTATTGAACAAGTGATCCCACCTACAGGTGGAGGACCGCATTGCATCCTTTTCGGCTAATTTGTAAATAGTTGACCAGCTTCCTTTTGTGAATACTTGACAGTGATCAGTGAAACTTAATGCGTCGTTTAACGATTTTTAACCACTTTTAAACTGATTAAGCTGGTACGATCCTGATTCCAATTGAAGAAAAAGTGTTAGTGATTAACTCCTTCACTTTAATAAATTGAGATAACACATCTCTAAAATCAAATTCATTTGGATTCTAACTTATGACAATTGTCTAATTTAGGATTTTTACTGTTTGTGATTTTACAAACTAATTCTTTGACTTGCACTAATTCTGCTTCCAGCATCGAAATAATCCTACAACCAAACTGGGGATTATCTAAAGCCAATATTTTAATTGAAGCAGTTCTACAACTGAATTCATGAATTCAAAGAATCCAGGAACAGAAGGGGGAGAACCAGCCAGAGACTAGATGAGACCAAAAGATCTTTGATCCTTGCTGAGCAACGCCTCAAAGACGAAAAGGATACCAAAACGGTGAAGCCAGGAGACTGTGTTTATCAAGGCCATAAATAGGAAAAACTGGTCCATCCCACGGTGGGAAGGCCCGTTCCAAGTATTGCTAACCACACCAACAGCCGTGAAGATCGCTGAAAGACCATCATGGATACATCTAAGTCACTGTAAGCTGCAGTGTGTGCCTATTACCACAAACGAGTAAGGGGAAGTCTGGCTACAAAGGGGATTCACCGTATAGTGGTGTCTCGTCTCAACGCCAGTGAAGCAGGGAGATCCTTACTCACTTCAAGTGGTCTATAGGTGACGCTGTGGCCTAGCACCAATGACCGATCCGCAGAGTACACCCAACCCACGTGCCAAGCGCCATGGTTATGGGCGTGTCTGGCAGACAGTCTGGTGTGTTGTGATCTTAGCATGTTTCTGTCTACTGGGACACCTCTTCTGGCAGATGTGGGAACGACCTCCTCCGTCTGAAACCGCTCCTGATGAATCAGCTTCCATTCAACCTCTCACCCGAAGAGAAATACGATACATCGACCACCCTGACAAACCACAACATCCTTACCACACCAACATGTGGTGGTGCTATGTGAATTACACTTCACATCTAGTGAACCATACCAACTGTTATGTCTGTACACATATGCCGGTTATCACCACACATAATGGACTACATGCTACTCCAACGTCTCGAGCTAATACTGATTGTTTGATAGGCCTGTCAACCTACCCAGGAAATTATTCTGTACCTCTGAACAAAACCACCGCGTCTCCCTTGGAGGGAAAGAACTGTACCGGTTCCGGTTTACCTCCTATGTTATCATGGCCCCAGGTGCAGGACCCCCTACTGATAACTGA
The DNA here is from genome assembly GCF_902500255.1 of Thalassophryne amazonica. Classification (NCBI taxonomy): domain Eukaryota; kingdom Metazoa; phylum Chordata; class Actinopteri; order Batrachoidiformes; family Batrachoididae; genus Thalassophryne; species Thalassophryne amazonica. The sequence continues at coordinate 129,563,942 of NC_047105.1, forward strand.
TTTAACGCCTTATCATATCTTTGATTATTGCGTAATTGGGAACGGCTCGAACCTGCTTGGGTGGCTCCCACCTCACTCCTGCAATTTAACCTACACCTTCTGTGATTATGTAAATCAAACAGCAAAAAATGAATGCGACAGAAATAAAACCTGTAAACAGGATAAGACCCAGTGGAACAAGGCCCACCTCGTCAGGGACGCAGACCGTTTCTGGTGTAACACCACCCAGGCCCCTTATGTTAAGCGCTGTTACTGTGCAGCCATAGCGCCAACTCAGAAGGGCACTAGAGTCCTCACTGATTATTATTGGCTATGCGGGACCAACGTTTACACTCACCTTCCTCCCAATTGGGGTGGCAGATGTGGAATGATTAATTTACACGAACCAGTAGTACAAATTTCTAAAGATCAATGGTCCAAAGCCACCATCAAGTTCCGTGAACCATATAATGTTCGCATTAAACGAGAACTGGCTGATACCAGCCATATTCCTAGTGATAAAAGAATATTCAATCAGGGATGGAGGTCACTATTCGGCATACTTCCACATGTTGGGGTCGACCTCGTAGCTCTAGAAGTTGAGTTCACCCGCTGGAAGTTTCTGCAGTTCATGAACTCCACACTTGAGATGGCCAACGCAACCACCGAGGAAATTAGGGCCCTGCGACTGATGGTACTACAAAACCGTATGGTTCTTGATCAGCTGACCGCACCCTCCGGTGGAGTGTGTGCTTTGGTGGGCACAGCGTGCTGCACCTTTATCCCGGACAACACAGCTGACGGAGGTGCCATCACCCGAGCCCTACAAGAGATGACAGAGGTCCGTGACTCTGTACAAGCAACAATGTCATCGCCTAGCTGGAGTTTCTGGTATTGGTTTACATCAGGAAGTTGGTGGCAACTTCTACTATGAGCTTTGACCCCTCTATTGATCATTGTTGCAGTTTTTGCACTCTTATTTTGCTGCATAGTGCCTTGCCTCCGTTCCATGATTATAAAATTAGTCTCCAACGCCTTTGTCCAATGTAATGTTGTACAGCGAGTCCTCTATCGAGAAACTACCCACTTCCAACCATTGTCGACCGATGATATTGAGCAGGAACCAGAGTATGATGTCCGCTAATCGCCATATGCAGATGCCCAGCCTATCTACCACCTGATTACGAGGTTGATATTCCTGAGGTTCTGACACCACCCTGGAAACAATCAGAGACACCACATAACGATTCAAATTCTTCATCATTTGTTCACTGTCATTTTGTCTTCCTGTTTTTGGTTACTATATTCTGTTATGTATGGACGCGGGTTGAGGAGCGAACCAGCGTCTGACAGGGACCCAGCCCTAAATAAACAGAGAGCGGTTCCAGAAAACAGATTTATTTTACAAGTGCTAAGTATAAACAAAAAGCGAATTAACGGCCTGGCGGGGTGGAGGACGATGCGCTCTTCCTAGCGCCCAAGGGATTGGAGCCCGACAGTTCTGGACCCAGAAATTCCCGCCGGCACCCCCCAGGTGGTTAATGAATCGGACAGCGCCTGTTAAGGACGAGAGGTGAGGTAAGTCACTGTTCACACAAATACTGTTTAGGATTCACACCATCAGCAAACACATTCAGGTTCTACTTCAGACTCAAATTAAAGAGACAGCTCTCACAGCCTGTGGAGGGCCATCAATCCGCACGCCACGGCTGTGAAGAGCGAATTTACACAATTATCAGAGTAGCTCAAATATTGCTGCGTGCAAGACGCCAAATTACTACTGTTAATTACTCAAAGTCATTTAAGCTTTAGTTACCTCTGAGGTGTGCTGATGGAGCGTGTCCCTCACCCTTCTCCTTAACAGGCACGGTGCGTCAAACCTGGAGCGATCCTCGGCGTCACAGTGTTGGACAAACGGTCATCACACAGAAGTAACAAGGTTGAGTCCCCAGAACCTTACACAGAGCAGTCATGGCTTAAATGTAGTACATCATTAGGATATCTACTTCAGCTGGAAGTCCTTTAGCTCTGCACGTGAACTGCTCATCAGGTGCATCCACTTCAGCTGGTAGTCCTTTAGCTCTACACGTGAACTGCTCATCCGGTGCATCCTCTTCAGCTGGTAGTCCTCTAGATCTGCACATGAACTGCTCATCAGGTGCATGGGGTTGGCATGATGACAGTGGAGGGTGAGAGATGCTTCATCCATCATCACAGCCTCAGACACGCCCCTCACAAACCACCTGAAGTATACACAAAACACACAAACAATATCTTGGCCAGCCAACCCCCCCCCCCCCCCCCCCCCAACACACAACATATTCATCTCCACATTCATCTATGATGTTACAACTGAAAATGTTATTAACAAGTGGTTGTGATTAATGTATTGGATGTGGTTGAGATGTAATAAACAATAAAACAGGAGGGATATGTTAGATAAATTATACTGTAAAGAACATGTTTATCTTTTATTATCATCTCATTTCAAATTGTTTTTTCTGTATCTTAAAATCTGCAAACTGTTTCTTTTAGATATTCACAGCTGCAGCCTGTTTATAGTTTTTAGCAAGCTTCAGCAAAACCGCTCACTCTGTACAAGATCGGAATGATTCAGTTGTTTGCATACGTATCTGCACATGACTAATGGCACATGAATGATTCAGTTGATTACAAACATATCTGCACATTACTAATGGCACATGAATGATTCAGTTGATTACAAAGGTATCTGTGCATGACTAATAAGTACATGTTGTGACCATGGACTCAACTCACTCCTCTTATCCTTGTTTTCCTTATACAATAAAAGGGCCCCGCCAGGAGGTCACAGTTAGAGAAGCTGCATGAAGCTGCCAGCCTCTGCTGTTTCTCTCCTTTGCAAAGCTCACTAAAGACATCTCAACTCTCTGAGTTATTTTTGTATGTCTAGCCGAGGTCAAACCTGACAATGCAAAAAAAAAAAAAAAAAAAAGATACATTTTTAGGCCTTCACATGAAGCATTTTGTGATTAATGTTGGTGCCAGTGGAATTCCCCAGAAAAGTTTGAAAAAAGATTTTAAAATGAAGCTGTTTCCTGCATTCTGGCCACCTGAAGATGGACATCAATTTTAGAAATATTAACTTTACTAATCCTTCACTTTTGTGTCCTGCAACCAGCCACAGGATCACAGATTTTACATTTTCCATAATCTGATGCAGATCTGCTGCTTTGACTGTTGAGCACAATTAGTTCAGTCATATTTAATTTAGTCTTTTCTGGTTCTTATTTTAATGAGCCCAATGATAAGACTACAGGAAGAACAATAAAATCAATTCTTGTCTGTGACGTTTTGTTAAAATTGATGAACTAAAAGGTCCAAAACAAATTCTGCAGCTGTTATGATTATTAATCTCACATTATAGTGTTTTAAACTAAAAACAGTGTGTGTGCTGTGGTTGTGATGTTTTGTGATTGTATATTAAAAGCAAGGTAGTCTGTCTGTCAATTCTCCTCTGACATCAACAAGGCATTTTTGTCCACACAACTGCTACTCACTGGATATCTTCTTTTTTTTTCGAACCATTCTCTGTAAACCCTAGAGATGGTTGTGAGTGATAATCCCAATAGATCAACAGTTTCTGAAATACTGAGACAGGCTGGTCTCAGTATTTCAGCTTCAACTGCAAGTCTTCACCACATCTAGATGTCTAAATGCATTGAGTTGCTGCCATGTGATCGTGAGAACAAGCAATTGAACAGTTGTACCTAATAAATTTGTCAGTAAGTGTATTGATGCCTTTATGACATGTGGACCCTGGACAACTCTGGAAAAACAGAGTCCAGTCCCTCTCCAGGAGTTTGGTTTCACAGCCTGTTCTGTGTGTGGAGATGAGCCCAACTATTTCACGTGTGTATCGTTCAACTTGCCACAGAAACTCAGGCTCCTTCCCCACCACAGAGGTGAAATTCCATGATCCAAGAGTTAAGTTCTATCACTGAATGTCAGTTCGTGTGGGTATTTGTCCCTGTCCACTGCCAGAAAAGCAGCACACCAGACCCTCTACAGACTCCCTGCGGGTGGTGAGGCCACATGGAGGTGACACCGTTGACTGTTGTTTCTTCGGGCTGAGCCCAACTGAGTCCCACGGTTGTAGATCCGGCCAACAGGCACTCACCTGAAAAATCACTTGTCACCAAATGATTATTTTTGAAAAATTATGCAAAATCTGCTGGGAATCTTCCTGCAAGTCATCATTGCAGCCTTCAGTGATTGCTGTTGAAGTGCCTATGAGCAAGGCTGCAGCAGGGCTTCATGGCAGCAGTTGATGACAGACTGCTGTGCTGGAGTGACAGGTCCTAACATCAGGAAGCAAGTCACAGAGGAACCACCCAAAGCTGCCTCATGTTCTGTCCATCACATCCTTCTTGGTTTCCTTTTAATTATATCAAACTTTTTTAAAACTGTATTTTTACCAACACTTTGTAAAATTAATTAATAAATACTGATAAAGCACCAGGCTGACTTTTCCCATCTCCTGTGGTGAATCTCCAGTGTCTCTGTCTGTGGTGCTGAAACTATTTGACTCTGGTTCAGTCTCAAAGTCCAAAACTCAGTTGCAACAAGGTGACCAATCTACAACAATACACCAAATGTCTGTCTGATCCTGCATCATGCCAAAACAGTTCATTCGATCGCCTCGATTTTCATTCTGTGTCGTTTATGTAGAACCTGGAATAACATGGGGGGGGGGGGGGGGGACTAAGTCCCAGCTTCATAGTGGAACAAAGAAGACTGTCAAACAAAAACAGAAAAGTCCAGGTTTGTCTCACGTACATTCTGGAAACCGGAACTGAATTTGCATACATTGTTTTAAAATACTTGTCTGTTTCCCTCTAGCAGGGGTGGTGGCCAAGCAGTTAGTGCGCTTGGTTTCAGTGCAGAAGGTTCTTGTTTCAAAGCCCATTTCTCCATGTAATGTGGAGTCACATCAGGAAGGGCATCCAGTGGAAAACTTGTGCCAAATCAACATGCAGCTCCACCGCAGACCTGCTGTGGTCCTCAGAACTGAGACACCTGGATCATGTTTCTATCACATAAACGACATGTCAAAAAGTGGGACCAGAAACACTAATTTTAGTATGTGATTGAGCATAAAATCCAGATGAAGCAGCACCATTTGTCTTTGAACACTTTAAGGGTTTCTGTGATGTTAAAAACTTGAAGTAATCATATTTACCAACTGTTTTAATTATTATTTTGTCATTTAACTGCTAAAAATTTTTTGAGGCCTGTTGTTTTTGTCCCTTTGGCTCATTAAAAAGTGTTTTGTTTCAGCACACATACATATAAACACACACACACACACATGGGCGCAATATGGTGGGGGATGGGGGGACATAATATCGTATGTCCCCCCTACCTTCTGACATATATGTGTGTACTTGAAACATGCTATGCCAGTCTTATGTGCAAACCATGTCAGTCTTAATGTGCAAAACCATGTCAGAATAGTATCTTTGTTTCTGCAAGTTTGTATTTTTAGCAGCATTGACTTGTTTACAACACCTGTTTCTTGTTTGTTACATTCTGAATTTTCTGGGACTGCATTTGATCAGATTTGAAACCAAAAATAGTTGCCTCTAGGGACTAGTGTCTACACATAAGTATCAATGGACCATATGCTAATTTACAAAATTCTGAAAGCTATCTGGGACCTCAGAAAGCCCATCTGCAATTATTGCTTGATCTCCAAAATCAGTCTATGTAAGCGAAATTATGTTCAGTATGAGTGTTGTCATTAGTGCCACTTTGAAAATTAAATTCATGATAAGTAATTTTTCCTAAACTTATGATCTGTTTTTTCAAACTCATGCAAAAACAAATCGTGAGAAAAAAAAATACAGTATGCGAAATACATTTTACCACATTGCAGTTGTTTTGTTAATGAAAACTCAACCTATCATTCTTTTTGAGTTCTACACATGTGGTGATACCTTATTTACACCAGGATGTTAATAAAATCAACGCTGGCTATTCTCAGAATAAAGTACTTATATCAAGTTTCAAATTCTATTAGTCAAATGGTGTCCACTTTATGGTCTTCTCAAAACATTAAAATTACTGTTCTGGATGCTCAGAATGCATCTGAGCTTATCTAGAAACCGTTGGCTTCTGGGGCCTAAAGCAGTCCCCAGACCCCCGGCCTATGGGCTTCGGCCCTGCAGGCCTCCCACTTTGTCTCCCTCAATTTCTAGTTCTAAATTGCGTCCTTGCACACACACACACACACATACATTCTGAAGCATTTGAATGACTTTAAAAACATTTTGTTTACCCACATTTTTGTTTCGTCATTTTGCTTTTGTCATCCAGTCTGTCATTCGTTCATGTTCTGCTCCTTATCCAGGTCCAGGTTGTGGTGGAGACCAAGCAGCTCATCCCACACGTGTGGCTTGTTTTTCTGAAGCACTGGTGGACGTCCATGTGGCACGTCCAAACAAGTCACAGGACGGAGATCTTTCCAGAGAAAAGTGACAGAAGACGAGCAGTAAGGGGCGTGGCCTTTCATTGTCGACAAATACACTTGTCACATTAACCGTCACTGTTCTGCAGTTGAAGTCAGAGTTTATGTATCCATTACAGAAAAAAAAAATAACCAAAAAACTGTCGGTGATGCTCAGCGGGCCTGTTACCAGGTGACATTTGGAAGACATTTGACATCAAGTTGTTAAAAAATACAACAGCTACAAGATCCATATGTCATTTCAAAATGATTTTATTATTAAAACACACAAAGACACACTCATCTTTAACAACTTGTGTAAGACTGGGTGGCGGGGGGATGGAGCCTGTCAGTCACGGGGTGAGAGGTACTTTTAAGATGGTTTTTTAGGCTGCCAGCACTCCAAAAGGTGTGGGTACACTTGCGTCACGGCTGTGACCACATTCTGCACACTATGTCCTGAAAGATGTGTCAGAGAGAGAAAGAAAAAGAGAGAGAGCATGAAATCAACATGTGAAAACTTTAAACACAAGAAAGCACAGAAATACAAAAAGTCAGGCAGATGATTGTCAGTGTTGAGCTGATACATTATTTTACCGCGAGCAAAAACATTCTTCAAGGATTTCTTTTCGTCTGATGTGTGAGGGTTGTAAGAGACTACAAAGGTGTCTAACTGTGGCGCCCTCTACAGGAATCTCAGTCCTTAACAACTACAGCTGTTAAACATTTCTGTCTTAATGAAAACATAGTTATGACAGAACAAGTCACTTAACAGCACATAAAAAGATCAAATGCAAGTTAGAGACAAAGTAACTGCTCAAGCAACTTATTAGAAACATAATTTTATGAGTAGAGTGTAAAAACTGTTTAAAAATGTTTGTTTTTCCCCCAATTCCAATCTGAATAATTAATTCAGGCATCTGCTGATACTGAATCCCAATGTTGATGATTTCTGAGTGGATAAGGAGCTGCCTGCCAATATGTAGACCTGGGTTCAAATCCCACTCACATCACCTGTCTGTGTCCCTGGACAAGACACTTAATCTGCATTCTCTCAGTTCCACCCAGCAGTGAATGGGGCTGGAGAAATAACCTGCGTTGGGGAAAGTCTTAGATTCTCATCCGCTTGAGATAAGCACCGGCACCAACGGACCTCAGAGTCCACACAGAGCTTAATTTCATCACTTCCACTTACGGCAGCATTGTAGGAATATTCACTTCAAACAAAGGGGGTGTGATAATGATGTTTTTATTCTCACCACTAGGTGTCAGTAATGATTGGCCGCTAAATGTATGATGACAGAAGACACAGGAAGAGCACACACTCCTGTAAACTCTAAAGAAGGTAGCAGCAGAAGACAACTGGCTGAAGACAAATCAATGCAGAAACGTCAAAGAGTGAAGCACCATGTTTTAAAAATAGGCCATTTGCATATTTGAAGAGAAGGAGAGCACTGTGGTTTTTAAATTTGCCGTCTCACTACTTCAGCATTGAATGGAGTCGTGAACATCAGCTCTGTTGACATCTCTTCTGACACAGATTGGGGCAACTCATGTTTAATTAATACAGTTATGATCCGTCCATATGTGCTTTGATTTCGCTCCTCGACGTCCCAACTTTAAAATAATTAAATGTAAAGCTCATTAATACTACTGTTAAATTTATATTGTCTGAGAAACAAAATGTTTTTGGGCTGGAATATTTTTGCAGAACGTCAGTTGACACCACGCTGGTTTGCAGCCCCAACGTTGTGGAGGAGACGATGAATTAGTCTGTGTGTGTGTGTAAATGAGACACACCTGTGATAGTGAGGGAGCCACTGGAGGGCACCCTGATGGTTGTCTTTAGGTCTTCCAGCCGCCACAATGGAACCCTCCAGAAATCACTGTCATATCTGACAAACAGAATATGTGAGAAAAAAATATTGTATGAAACAGTGAAATCTATCTGAACTCAGAACAGCTGTTGAATAAAAAACAAAAGTATTTCAGACATGACGACACCTTCAGCCTGCTCTACATCATCATATAAATACAAAGTGCACTAACAATTAGTTGTGGTGAAACTGAATCACAGTCAACAAGCACAAGAACTGAAGCAGATCAAGATTCACAGCTGATGTCAAGGTGATCACCAGATTTAACGTCATGCTGACTTACTTGATCCTGTCGCGGTTCTGCTGGGTGAAGAGGGGGATGTCAATGCCGAAGGGCAGGCGGCACACTGCCATCACATTCACCACCTTGTATGCAGAGAATGTCACCTGGACAGATAGCATAAGTGGAAATCAGCTCCACACCCACTCACACTACAACCTCCTGTATGTGTTATGTGTCGGACGCAGCCCGGAGAACCGACCAGCGTTTGAAGGACCCAGTATAAAATAAGCAGAGCACGGTACAAAGGATAACAGAGTTTAATGAACATAACAGTGCTGTGAAAAATATAAAAGTGCGCGGTCTGGCGTGGTGGATTGCGGTGCGCTCCCAGCAGCGCTAACGGTCCGGAGCCAGAACTGGTTCGGACCCAAGGACCCCGCCGACACCCCCCAGGTGGCCGCGACAAACCGAGTCTGTGAAAGAAGGAATCATTATGTGAGTCCACACTCAACACACAGAGAGAATGCTCAAAGGTGCACAAACAGCAAACACTTCCTGGCTTAATTACTAATCAGCTTCCCACCCTGCAGGCATGGAACATCCAGTTCACAAAACTCCACTGCAGTGGAAGCTGATTTAAACGACCAACATACAGCTCAATATAATAAGGTGTGAGGAACACCACATTTACTGACTGTATAAATGTTAGTCACAAAATCTAACGTACCTCAGGAAGTGTGCTGACGAGCGTGAGACCTCACCCTCTCCTCTTTCACAGACCATGCATCAAACCTGGACGTTCTCTGCATCCACTGATGATGAGATGGCTCCCAAGACGACGATCTCACCCGTCTGGTCACAAGGTCGAGTCTCTGGCAAATACACACTGTATACTCCAGTCTTAAATGCCACCATGTTCCAATCCATGTAGATGCACCACAGCTGTGAGTCCTGACGAGCCGCAGGTGATCAGGGTGAGGTCCTGATAAACTCAGCTACACAGCCACTCAGTCCCAAATGCAAGCCACCTGGAAGGAAAAACAAAAGACAGAAACAAAAAGGCAGCCAGGCCCCCCAGCCATACAACAGTATGAAGTCATAAAGAACTCAGAACATAAAATCAGCAATAGTTTAAAAAATCTTCTTTGTGTCTGTGTGATCCCTGAAGCTCCCTGCATGCATTGGTGATAATAAGTATTCAGACTGTAAACTTATAGCTCAGTGTGCAGGACACACATCAGTGCTCTGATGTCTTTCATATGAAATGAATTCACTCCTAATCATAATATCTGAGTCGTTATTCTCACCTTAAAGCCGAGCTTCAGCAGCTCGTAGGCCACTCCTCGAGCCCCCACCTTTGCTTTCTCCTCACTAAAAGAGAAAACAGCAGGAATGAGAGAGTGAGATCCACACGGTTCAGCAAATACAAAGAAGATGAACAAAGTCACTGTCAGGTCACAAGTCGTTCATGACTCTGAAGCTCGTTGGCATGAGCAAAGTTGGTGCTTAAGTCTGGAAATATGCCAACCTTAAAATAAAATGTGTGATTATAGATGTGTACTTTTATGGGTTGTGTTGAATGTGAACCTTTTTGCTCCGACGCAGGTGACCTTCCCAGAGGCGTAGATTTTTGCCAACATTCTGGGTTTTCTCAGCTGCATTGTGACGTGCTGAAATCAGAGGAAAAGATTTTCTCATTTGACTGTTAATTAGTAAACATACATTCATTACAAAACAAACTCAAATTCTGAATTGCAAAAAAGTTAAACACATACAGCTGTGACATTGAAGACATTAACAATGCATTTTAGAAAAGCATTTTCATCGGGGAGATGAAATAAAACGAAATGCTGTAAATTTAGGAGCATACAAAAAGTGCCATATCTTTACTGACAGGTGCATACAGTCTGTAAATATAACTGAGGAACTCTGGTAACAATTACTTTATGACACCTCCCCATTTAAAGCCCAAACTGAAGACTGTATCATCCAAGCAGTAATTTAATTATATTCACAGTGATTATTAAAAGGAACAGTCGTGTCAGTGACATGACATCTGACATCCGTGCTCTGGCACAGTGAGCAGGCACACAACATGTGGAATGCGCCCGAGCTCTGTATGGATCACTCAAACTGCTCAAACTAGACTTTGATGGTCAAACATTCTCTGGCACTGTAGGGATCGGTGAGTGTTTGTACACCCTTAGGAACTCGCTCCATATTTTGGACTTACTTACCTGAAAACATTGTTTTTCCTCGATGTTGAATCCATTTCGGGCAATGAACTTCAGGTCCAACTTGCACTTTGTATTGAATGTCACCACCACATTGGTGACGGTGACATCAATCGCCCCCATCGCATAGGCCTCCTCAGTGTAGTACTCCATTGTACTCTGGAAGCTGAAAAAAGAAAAAGAAAAATTACTGCACATTCATGTAAAATCAGTTACCTGACAGATGTTCTACTGCAGTGTTCTATTAAATTTGACTATTACAACAAGTAATAGGAGACATGAATGTGATAATCTCATAAGCAACTGTAAAATACTACTAGACTGACAGCATCTATGATTCAAACACACTATTCACTTTAACATCAATTCCTGAAATTACAATTTCATGTATCATTAAAATCAGGTTGATTTCAGTTGTGTTGACCTCTACTTTCAGAAGAGAACAGCTAAACTACTAAACGAGTTATAAAAGAATAAATGTCCACCACCGGATAAAAGCCATTATTGAATGAGTCTGTTTGTGTGATGGTATTTTAGATTTAAGAATATAATTCGTCATCATTTACAAGTAATATCTTCTGAGAAGAATGCAGCTGGAATGCACAGAATATAAAGTGTGGGGGCCGGACACAGCAAGTTCAGACCAGGCCGAGGTCACATGTAGAATATAGAACAGAATAGAGTCTTTATTGTCATTGCACATATACATACGTGTCCTCTGCATATAACCATCCTAATTACAGTTAGACACAATCCAACCACTAGGAGCAGTGGGCAGCCACAGTCCGGCACCCGTGGAACAACTCCAGATGAAAACGCTACCTTGGTCAGGGGCAGAGAAAGGAGCAGATCCGAAATAAGCATGTTTTTGATTGTGGGAGGAAACCGGAGGAAACCAACACACGGAGGGAACATGCAAACGCCACATAGAAAATCGATCCGACGACCTTCTTGCTGTGAGGCACCACAGCTAACCACTAATCCACCATGCCGCCCCTGCCGCCACGTACTGAGAACCTTGGCTCTTATCCCCAGAATCTTAACTCAAAGATCAAATCCAGTATATCAAGAAAACCACCAAACACACTCAACATCCAGCTTCTCAAGGATGAGTTTAACAAACACCAACAAACATGACTTATCATGAGTAGAGCTGTAACAATTAACAGATTATTAATTGAGTATTATATTAATTGAGAACGATTTGAATTATTAACAAATCATTTTGTGTCTTTTGTTTTAAATATCCAAATTCTTTGGTTTCAATTTCTTAAATGTGAATGTTTTTTGGTTAATTTTATTTGTTGCTTTACTTCTATCGAGCGGTAAATTTCATGTCTTTGGGCTTTGACCAAAACAAGACATATGAAGGCATCATTTTGGGATATGGATAAAATCATAAACTTATTTTCAGCTATTAAAAAAACAATTATGGATCAAACATCCAACTAATTATTTCAGAAAATAAACAAATGAGGAATCAATAATAAAAATAATAGATAGTAGCAGTGTTTTTAATTAGGAAAATAATAACAATAATTAGAAAAAAAAACCTTCACCTTGTCACATTTAAATTAATAATAATAATTTTAATAAGTTAAATTCCATTAAAGCTCAATGTCACAGAAGACTGAAAATACACATTTGGGGCAATAAACAAGGCAAGCTAATGAAGATAAAGTTAGTTTTTTTCATCTCAAATGGAAAATATTATTTCCAAATCTTACCTCATCAAAATATCAGTTCCTAAATCCTCAGAGTTACAATAGTTCTTACAATATATTGCTGCTTGCTGTCTTACTTGTGTTTAGTGTCCTGTTTTAATAAATAATCAAATTAATCTCAGGCAAGATTGATTTGAGACAGAGATCATGATCCCACGTCACAGCACCATGGCGACGCACCATGGCAACGCACCCAGAAATGTAAACAATAAAAAACTAACCCTTTTTAAAACAAAAGTTGAAAAAAATCTCATCAGAAAAAACGTGCAGCGAAACACAGCATCGCAGACACAAATAAAAGTGTGTCAAAAGCTCTGTTAACAAATGAAATGTTGGTGGCTAAGCTAACTTAGCAGGCTAACTAACAACTCCACTTTTAGAGCAGAATTACCTTCACAAGTGGAAAAACTCTTTTACTTTTAGCAAATCCTGGTTCTGGATCCACAAAAAAAGGCCGAAATATGTCCTTCACCACAAAAAACAACTTTTAAACTGGGACTCTCTGGTGCTGTGCTCACAATGTGCTGCACTCACAAGAAATGCTCCAACTGACTGCGCTCACAACGATGCTCCAACTGGTTTTAAGTGGTTTGAACTGTGACGTCACTCATGACGTCTATACGTTAGGACGGGGAGGGGGATCTCAGAGGTCAATATGGGGGGGGGGGGGTGGCTAGATTTATCTTCATTCTTTACCCTATGTTATAGTTCTAAAGTCACACATTCACTGTATCAAGTACATAAATGTAACTTCACAAACATTAGGTGTGTATTATTATTATTGTTATTATTATTATTAAATTGCGTTTGTATTTTTTTTTTGTATTTTTTTTTTCTAATTTGGCATAATTCTGATGATTTTCACCCCTGACTATTTCAACATTTTATTATTGGTTCTCATTTTTCATGCACTTTATTTGTTCAATAAAACATAAAATAATGATTGAAGAAATAAACAAACACATTTCTATATAAATCTGTACATTTGTTTTTACTAATTTATTAACACACACTACATACATACATACACACACACACACACACACACACACACACACACACATATATATATATATATATATATATATACACACACACACACACACACACACACTTTCGGCATCTCAGAGTTATAAAAGTTTTATTATAAACGTTTTATTCCCCTCCCTCTCCCCTATTTCCTTTTGGCATGTCAACACAAAATCAGCTCCAACAACAGTGAATATGTGAGCTATAATTTTTATTGCATAATAATTTCTTTGTAAATATACTGACCAGTAAAATACCACACAAACAGTTGCAAATGATCATGCAATGTTAAAACTGTAAAACATGACTCATACTTTAAGTCGCATTATTCTGAAAATAGCTTATATACCAAAGAAAAAAATTCACACACAACTAGAACCCAGTTTTCATATCGATTATTTTTACATCTGACAATTTCTGACACATTTTATTCATTTATGAATATTTATCAGGTTTTCATAATTAAGTTAAATTATTAAGTTATTATTAATTAATTATTAATTAATTATTAAGTCATAATTAAGTTAAGTTAATTAAGTAATGTTTTTACACACACACACACCTTCAACCGCTTAGTCTAGTTAAGGGTCGCGGGGGGCTGGAGCCAATCCCAGCAGTTATAGAGCATGAGGCGGGGTACACCCAGGACAGGACTCCAGTCTGTCACAGGGCCACAAACAGACAAACACAGTCACACCCACACGCACACCTACGGACAATTTAAAGATTCCAATCCACTTAACCCACATGAGGAAACCGGAGCACCCAGAGGAAACCCACGCAAACACGGGGAGAACATGCAAACTCCACAAAGAAAGGCCACTGGCGGAAATTGAACCCATGACCTTCTCGCTGTGATGCAACAGCGCGAACCACTAAGCCACTGTGCTGCCCGTGCCAAACACATATACATATACACTCACCTATGTGTGTATAGTAAATGATAAAAGGGGTGGGTGTTTATAAGCTTTTGCTTCTGCCTCCACCCTTTCGGTCACACAAACTGAGAAACTGTTTGAGTCTTTTTCGTTTTTGTTTCACAAGATTTCTTTGTTTAGTATGTGTGTGCCGAATAAATTAATTCATATATATATATATGCTCTATTAATACCAAGGTTTATGTTTTAGTCACCTGTGTTCATCTAATATGTGGTATCAATGCACACACACACATCACTTGAATGATTGCAAGTTCAGTAAACTTGCACATAGGTATAAATAAAAATAAGTGAAATTTTATGAGTGGCCTTAATAAATATTTAGGAAACCTAAATTTTTGGAGTATGGAGTTAAAATTGTCTCATTAATACTTGCAAATGCACAAAGGGTGATTTAAGGATAACGATAAACTTTATTGATCTCACAGAGGAGAAATTCATATGTTACGTCAGCTCTTAAAAAACACACAAGGTGGGTGCAAGTAGAGGAGAATGTTCATCAAACAGCGTGTGCAAGGATAAGCAATAATAATAATACTTGTAACAGTACAAGACATAAGAAATGAGGTAGGAATAGAATATGTATGTATATACACACACACACACGCATATGTATATATATATGTGTGTATATATATATATGCACATACACATATGCATATATATAAACATGATTGAGATTGAAAAGGAGATAAGGACATCTTCTTTACAATATGTGAAATGGAGTTTAGGTGTGGTTGTTATGTGTCGGACGCAGCTCGGAGAACCGACCAGCGTTTGAAGGACCCAGTATGAAATAAGCAGAGCACGGTACAAAGGCTAACTGAATTTAATACATAACAGTGATACAAAAATAACAGAAAGTGTGGTCTGGCGTGGTGCGCTCCCAGCAGCGCTAACGGTCCGGAGCCAGAAGCTGTTCGGACTCAAGGACCCCGCCGACACCCCCCAGGTGGCCGCAACAAACCGAGTCTGTGAAAGAAGGAACCATTATGTGAGTCCACACTCTACACACAGAGAGAACACTTAAAGGTGTACACAAACAGCAAACACTTCCTGGCTTGATTACTAATCAGCTTCCCAACCTGCAGGCATGGAACATCCAGTTCACAAAACTCCACTGCAGTGGAAGCCGATACATGACTAACATACAGCTCAATATAATAAAGGTGTGAGGGACACCACATTTACTGACTGTATAAATGTTAGTCACAAAATCTAACGTACCTCAGGAAGTGTGCTGACGAGCGTGAGACCTCACCCCCTCCTCTTTCACAGACCGTGCATCAAACCCTGGACGTTCTCTGCATCCACTGATGATGAGATGGCTCCCGAGACGACGATCTCACCCGTCTGGTCACAAGGTCGAGTCTCTGGCAAATACACACTGTATACTCCAGTCTTAAATGCCACCATGTTCCAATCCATATAGATGCACCACAGCTGTGAGTCCTGACGAGCCGCAGGTGATCAGGGTGAGGTCCTGATAACCTCAGCTACACAGCCACTCAGTCCCAAATGCAAGCCACCTGGAAGGAGAAACAAAGGACAGAAACAAAAAGGCAGCCAGGCCCCCCCAGCCATATAACAGTACCCCACCCTCACGGGAAGCCTCCCGGCGACCACACAAACCTGGCCCAGGAGAAACACCCCCCTCCAGGGACCATGGCTGGAAACCGCATCTGCATTCGTCTTCCAACAGAATGGTTGATGTCCTCTCCTCTGGCTGCATCCTTGCCTTTGTTTCAGTCAGTCCCTTAGCACAGGTGTGGCCAGGAGTTCTTAAACCTGTGCAGTCAGCCTTTATCCAACCATGTTCGGTCTTTAGTCATAAAACAAAAAAGACAAACACAAACAACCAAAACATCCCCCCTCCCCAGGGGACCGTCCCATCAAACCCCGGGAAGAGGAGAAAAGAAAAACCCCAAACTTAAGCTTACAAACAAAAGTGCTAAAACACCCCCCCCCCCCCCCCAAACGACATGTAGGGACCAACACCCCCCAGAGGACTTCCCGCCAGCTCCAGGAGTAATAACCACAGCCGAGGTCCCTCTGGGATCCAACGTCACCCACGGGGACTCCCAGCGCCTCCCAGAGGACCACTCGTCAACCCCAGGAGACGCCTCCCCTCACAACCAACGGACCCAGCCTCGGCCGACTATGGCTAGATGGACCCACAGCCCTTTCCCCCCCAGAGGACACCACAGTCAAACCCTGAGGGCGGAAACTGGGGGGAAAAAACAAAAGGAGAAAAACACCCCCCCCCAGGTGCAGAGGTTACCTGGGAAACGCCCAGCATAACCAAACTGCACCACTCCAGCAACGCCGACACTACGGCTCACCCGGCTGGAGTCAGAGGAGAAGAGAGGGCACAACAAAAAACAAAACAACAAAAAAAAAAAGAGAAAAAAAAAAAACAAAAAAACAATTACCCCCCCATGACCCCCCAGGGGACCGTCCCATCAAACCCTGGGAGGTGAAACTGAAAGAAATAAAAAGAAAGACTAACAGACTAACATACAGTTGCTCGGGTCCTTTTTTTTTTTTTTTTTTTTTTTTTTTTTTTTTTTTTTTGGCAGAACTGCAGGGTCACGACCCCAGACACTAAATAGTGAAAAACAAAAAATAAAATCCCACACAAAAACCAACTCAAAAAACACCCACACAAAATGAACTAACACAAAACAAATAAGTGATTTATACCGTCAAGCTCCAACAAATGGAACACACCTGTTCCAACTTAAGAGCTTGACAGTAATGTGACTCAGTCACCAAAAGAGGGAGCCAAAGTGCTAAAAATGAAAAACCCCCTTTGGTGACAAAAAACAAACGAGCTGCATCTCCGTGCGCAGCTGTGTGCAACACAACCAAAATGTGCTCAACTAAATAACGCCAGAGCTGATACAACAGACGCAGTAGTTATCTTTATCCGGGGAAACGGGGCTACAACTGTAACACAGGAAGCTCAGCGACCCGTGCCACAGAGCTCCGCCGTGCGCGTGCACCCATTACAGACACACTCTTGCAGCTCCCGTTTAAACCTCTTATCCGGTCGGAGCGTGACGCGAAGCCGTCGTCAGTCACGCTCCACCACGACCCACGGATAAGGCACAAACACAGGAACACGGCTGCAAGAGAGCACAAATCAGTATTCAGCAATGGGTCTCAAACACGCACCATCCGGGCGGAGAGCACCCGCAACTGATCCAGATAACTTCTGAACGTCTGCTGCCGCCTTCCCGGCGCGTTACCGTCTCTGCTACCGCTGGGTCCGTGTTGTTTGGCCAGAGACTACTGTTATGTGTCGGACGCAGCTCGGAGAACCGACCAGCGTTTGAAGGACCCAGTATGAAATAAGCAGAGCACGGTACAAAGGCTAACTGAATTTAATACATAACAGTGATACAAAAATAACAGAAAGTGCGGTCTGGCGTGGTGCGCTCCCAGCAGCGCTAACGGTCCGGAGCCAGAAGCTGTTCGGACCCAAGGACCCCGCTGACACCCCCCAGGTGGCCGCAACAAACCGAGTCTGTGAAAGAAGGAACCATTATGTGAGTCCACACTCTACACACAGAGAGAACACTTAAAGGTGTACAAACAGCAAACACTTCCTGGCTTGATTACTAATCAGCTTCCCAACCTGCAGGCATGGAACATCCAGTTCACAAAACTCCACTGCAGTGGAAGCCAATACATGACTAACATACAGCTCAATATAATAAAGGTGTGAGGGACACCACATTTACTGACTGTATAAATGTTAGTCACAAAATCTAACGTACCTCAGGAAGTGTGCTGACGAGCGTGAGACCTCACCCCCTCCTCTTTCATAGACCGTGCATCAAACCCTGGACGTTCTCTGCATCCACTGATGATGAGATGGCTCCCGAGACGACGATCTCACCCGTCTGGTCACAAGGTCGAGTCTCTGGCAAATACACACTGTATACTCCAGTCTTAAATGCCACCATGTTCCAATCCATATAGATGCACCACAGCTGTGAGTCCTGACGAGCCGCAGGTGATCAGGGTGAGGTCCTGATAACCTCAGCTACACAGCCACTCAGTCCCAAATGCAAGCCACCTGGAAGGAGAAACAAAGGACAGAAACAAAAAGGCAGCCAGGCCCCCCCAGCCATATAACAGTGGTAAGGTGACATTAGTGCAGGGATTTGTAAACGAGTTGTTATTGCACATGATTTGTGGACATATTAATATTGCACGTGAATTGTGGACATATTATTGCATGTGGTTATTTCACAGTGTTATTGTCCAGCCTGACAGCAGCAGGGAGGAACGACCTGCGGTATCGTTCCTTCTTGCACTGAGGGTGCCTCAGTCTGTCACTGAACGAGCTGGTCAGCTCCACTGCAGTCCGGTGCAGAGGGTGAGAGGAGTTGTTCATGATGGATTTGAACTTGGTTAACACCCTCCTCTCAGCCACCTCCTCCAGAGACTCCAGAGGACAGCCCAGGACAGAGCTAGACTTCCTGACCAGCTTGTTCAGTCTCTTTCTCTCCCGCTCTGTGCTGCCCGGGGCAAAACAGATGACAGCATAGAGGAGAGCTTAGGCTACAACAGAGTTGTAGAAGGTCTTAAGCAGAGGCCTGCTCACTCCAAAGGATCTCAGTCTCCTCGGGAGGTGGAGGCGACTCTGGCCTTTTTGGTACAGGGCATCGGTGTTGTGAGTCCAGTCCAGTTTGCTGTTGATGTGAACACCCAGGTATTTGAAACTGTCCACAGTCTTTATGTCTTCCCCTGGATGTTCACTGGTGGGTGAGGTTTGTGGTTTCCTCCTGAAGTCGATCACCACCTCCTTCGTCTTACTGGTGTTGAGACACAAGTGGTTGGGCTCACACCAGTCCATGAAGTCTGTGATGACCAACCGGTACTCCAGCTCGTTCCCCTCAGACACGCGACCCACAATGGTGGAGTCATCAGAGAACTTCTGGAGGTGGCAGCTGTCTGTGTTGTAGGTGAAGTCCGAGGTGTAGAGGGTGAAGAGGAAAGGCGAGAGGACGGTGCCCTGGGGGGCCCTGTTGCTGCACCTTACCACCTCAGACTGACAGCCGCGCAGCCGCACGTACTGCGGGCGGTCAGTGAGGTAGTTGATGGTCCAGGCGGCGAGATGTCCATCCACACCTGCGTCCTCCAGCTTCCCCCGCAGCAGCGCCGGTCTGATGATGTTGAAAGTGCTGGAGAAATCAAAGAACATGACTCTCACAGTGCTCCCGCCGGTCTCCGGGTGGGTGATCACTTACTGCAGTAGGTAGATTACAGCGTCATCTACCCCGATGTTGGGCCTGTAGGCGAATTGCAGTGGGTCCAGGTTGTTGCTCACCACGGTGCGGAGGTGAGACAGGATGAGCCGTTCCATGGTCTTCATGAGGTGGGAGGTCAGGGCAACTGGTCTGTAGTGGGCCGGTTCCTTGGCGTGCGGTGTTTTGGGAACCGGGACCACACAGGAGGTCTTCCACAGGGTGGGGACCACCCCCAGGCTGAGGCTCTTGTTGAAGATGTGGCTGAGGACCTCACAGAGCTCATCTGCACAGGTCCTCAGCAGACTTGGGGGGGGATCCCATCAGGTCCTGCTGCTTTCCTCTGCTTCAGCTGCAGGAGCTGGCCTCTCACCTCGGTGTGCGTTACGGGGGGGCTGAGGTGTGAGCTGAGGTGGGCTGGTGCTGAATACAGTCGCGGGGGAGGAGGAACGAGGTCTGGGGTGCAGTGGAGGTGACCAGGAGGTAGAAGGTGGGGGTCAGAGGGACTGGAGGGCTGGCTGCTGGAGACATGTGGAAGGCTGGGAGCAGGCAGGGGGCAAGCGTGGAGGAACCAAAACGGCTAAAGTAACTGTTTATCTCCTCTGTGAACCAAGAATCCCCATCTGCAGTCCTGCTGGCACCCTGCCCAAATCCGGAGGCAGTCTTGAGTCATCTCCACACATCTCTGACGTTGTTCCGGGCCAGCTGCTCCTCCATACACCTTCTTGGTTGCACAGATCTTCCACTGGAGCTCCTGTTGGACCCTACGATGCTCCTCTCTGTCTCTCGAGTTGAAAGCCCTCTTCTTCTGGTTCATCAGGACCTTCAGCTCGGGGGTCACCCAGGGGTGGTTGTTGGGAAAGCACCATGCCCTCCAGCTGGGCCCAGTGCTCTCCACACAGAAGTTCATGTAGTCAGTGACACACTGGATCAGGCCGTTGATGTCTTCACCATAAGAGTTTTGAAACATGCTCTAGTCTGTGGTTCTGAAACAGTCCCTCATCCTCTCAGTGGCCTCTTCAGTCCAGAGTTTTACTGACCTTTTCTGCACTGGCTCTCTTCTCACCCTGGGTGTGTATTGGGGGAGCAGATAGATGAGATTGT
This sequence comes from Thalassophryne amazonica, assembly GCF_902500255.1. Taxonomy (NCBI): domain Eukaryota; kingdom Metazoa; phylum Chordata; class Actinopteri; order Batrachoidiformes; family Batrachoididae; genus Thalassophryne; species Thalassophryne amazonica. Next base: position 129,584,795 of record NC_047105.1, read on the forward strand.
GATCAGAGCGTTCCAGCAGGGGAGGGGGGTGGAGGTGTAAGCGTCCTCCACATTGGCGTAAAAGAGGTCCAGTATTCTATTGTCCCTGGTTTTACATGTGATGTACTGGGTGAACGTGGGGAGGGTGGCGGAGAGGGAGGTGTAGTTAAAGTCCCCGGTGATGAGGACGAGGGCGCGGGGGTGTTGTGTCTGCAGCCGTGTGACTGTGCTGTGAATCTGCTCACAGTCAGCGGCAGCGTCCGCAGAGGGAGGAATATATGTGCAGAGTGTAATCACACTTCCAAACTCCTGTGGGAGATAGTACGGCCTCATGCTCACCGCGAGTAGCTCCACTGAGGAGCAGATCTGGTCTTTGACGTGAACATGAGCTGCGCTGCACCATCTCTCATTCACATAAATGGCCAGCCCCCCACTCTCTTTTTTCCGCTCTCCGCCAGCGTCCTGTCCGCACGGATGAGTGTGAAGCCGTCCATGTTCATTAAAGAGTCCGGTACATGTTCATCCAACTATGTCTCTGTGAAGCACATGAGACTGCAGCCCTTATACAGCCTCTGGAAATGGGTTAGCGCTGATAGCTCCTCGGTCTTGTTGTGGAGAGATCTTACATTCCCCATGACCACAGACGGAATATAAGTCCTTCTCCACTTTGTCCGCCCGCCCCTACAGCCCCTCCGTTTCTTCTGAATGTTTGCAGGTATGTCTGGGTGCTCAGCATAGCGGGGTCCCGGCCCGCTGTACATTGAGTCTCTTAGTCCAAGCAGCTGAGCTAGTGATGGGATGAACAACACTGGTGCGTCAACACTGTGCCGAGCACACAAGAGTGAAACCCCGTATCGGTGCGCGTGTCGCTTTAAGAAAAAATCACGTGACCGATACAGGAACTGTGTCGTTCGGCTGCGCCGCGCCAAATTGTGTTTATAAGGAAACAAACTGTATCGACATGTTGCGGATTTGTTGGATGGAGTTTTGCTGGTGGAGTTTTGCTTGCCCTCACCTTGCTCCACTGACTTCATGGCACGTTCAAAGACGTTTCCCCAGTCTGGAATAATTTTGATCTTTTTACGCCAAATAAGATAAATCTTTTTCTCCTTTCGGTATTGTTTACTGTTATTTTTCCAATTAGATATGTTTGTGTTATGTGTCGGACGCAGCTCGGAGAACCGACCAGCGTTTGAAGGACCCAGTATGAAATAAGCAGAGCACGGTACAAAGGCTAACTGAATTTAATACATAACAGTGATACAAAAAATAACAAAAGAAAGTGCGGTCTGGCGTGGTGCGCTCCCAGCAGCGCTAACGGTCCGGAGCCAGAAGCTGTTCGGACCCAAGGACCCCGCCGACACCCCCCAGGTGGCCGCAACAAACCGAGTCTGTGAAAGAAGGAACCATTATGTGAGTCCACACTCTACACACAGAGAGAACACTTAAAGGTGTACAAACAGCAAACACTTCCTGGCTTGATTACTAATCAGCTTCCCAACCTGCAGGCATGGAACATCCAGTTCACAAAACTCCACTGCAGTGGAAGCCGATACATGACTAACATACAGCTCAATATAAAAAGGTGTGAGGGACACCACATTTACTGACTGTATAAATGTTAGTCACAAAATCTAACGTACCTCAGGAAGTATGCTGACGAGCGTGAGACCTCACCCCCTCCTCTTTCACAGACCGTGCATCAAACCCTGGACGTTCTCTGCATCCACTGATGATGAGATGGCTCCCGAGACGACGATCTCAACTGTCTGGTCACAAGGTCGAGTCTCTGGCAAATACACACTGTATACTCCAGTCTTAAATGCCACCATGTTCCAATCCATATAGATGCACCTCAGCTGTGAGTCCTGACGAGCCGCAGGTGATCAGGGTGAGGTCCTGATAACCTCAGCAACACAGCCACTCAGTCCCAAATGCAAGCCACCTGGAAGGAAAAACAAAAGACAGAAACAAAAAGGCAGCCAGGCCCCCCAGCCATACAACATGTTTGTACTCCTTTACAATACTGGAAGAATAACCAGAAAACATATCCACACCTTTATCAACTCACACTGAAATGTTTATGCTCACCAACTTCATCTGTACCCTGTGAAAGAGTTTTTCCTAAGGGAGGGGAACTGGTGTGTAAGAGGAGAAATTGCCTTGGAGCAAAGACACTTCAGAAACCTTTGTTCCTCAATAAAAATGCATAAATGAATCTATTTTTAGTCTTTTATTTTGTATGCTTTAACACTTAAGTTAACAAATTTCCATACACAAGTTACAAATTTTAACTCTGAATTTTATTACAGACAAATTTGCTATATTTTACAAACCAACTCAGTTTAGCATTTACATAAACAAGGTTTTAAGCAAATTTTAAACTCTTCTCATGAACAGCTTAACTCGACACACAAATTGAGCACATGAAATTATGCAATGATGAGATCATATTTTAAATAGAGGACTGGTGATTAACTATTTCACAGACTGACGTTGCGTTTGCAGCACGTTAGCTTTTCCATCTTATTTACCTGCAATGATTTTATAAGTACTGCAGGGGTCACTATTGAGCGACCAACACAGTGTCAATACAGTGCCGACACAGTTTGTGTAGTGTGTCAATACACTCCTTGAGGTATCATCACCCCATCACTAAGCTGAGCCTGACTGTAAACAATGGGACATCCGGAGCTGGAAACAAAGGGATTTTTCCCCGCCCTGCCTCGAATAGTGCCGACAGCAGCATGAAAATAATCACAAGAGTAACGAAAGTGAGTTTCCCACGTGCGTACTTGCAGAGCACCACTCACTGCAAATAAAGACAAATAAGCACTATTAAAAAGTATTAAAAATAGCTAAAGTAGGAAAAGAGGGGGTAGAGCTGAAGTAACAGTCAGCTGCGTCAGCAGCACCATCTTGAAAAAAAATTTTTTTTTACAAATATCCTTTGATTTGTACACGTGCTTTGTGAAACACACATTTCTGATTTGTAACTTGTGTGTGGGTTTTACAAATAAATGTTTATTTGCAAAACTGAAAATTCTGTTTGTGAAGGGTGATTCAGCATTGGTGGATCACCGAACACACATTCATCACTTTGCTTAGTTACGCAATATTGAGACATTCTCAGCGCAAAACTGCAGTTGAGATCCACAAATATGTCAGTCGCTATTCTCATTATTGGCAGAATTATTGGGGGGCTGAGGGGTCACTTGGCTCATTATTGGGTGGGCTTAAGCCCCCCCTTGGCACCACCACTGTCTGGGCCATATTATTGACCAAACAGGGGTCAGGCCCGACCTAGACAAAGTTGAGGCCATCCACCAGCTGCCGCCACCTAAAAATGTTCAGGAGCTTGGCATGGTGAATTATCTTGGAAGGTTCGTCCCAGCTCTAAACAGTGGGCCAACCGCTGTACCAACTTCTAAAGAGCAAGAACATGTGGACCTGGGGCCATTTACAGCAGTCAGCTTTTGAGGGCATCAAAAGGATGCTTACAAAGGCTCCTGTCCTTGCTTTGTATGATGTCACGAGGCCCACAGCTGTGTCTACTGATGCCAGCAGCTATGGACTGGGAGCTGCACTGCTCCAGCTTCACAGAGAAGAATGGAAGCCCATAGCTTACTGCTCCAGGCGTCTATCTGAGGCTGAAACACCCTTTGCCCACATAGAAAAGGAGTGTGTGGCTGGTGTATGGGCCTGTGAAAAATTTGTCAAATACCTACAATGAGTTCAGGCTTGAACAGCTAGACTTTAGACACATCACATCAAGCCCTCACGATCTTCAAGGGAATGGTCATGTGTAGAGAACAGTATAGACTGCCAAGAGAATCCTCCAACAAGAAGACCCACTAATAGCCCTCATGTGCTATAGATCAACCCCCAGCACCACCACGGGAGTAAGTCCAGCATAACTTTTAATGGGGAGAAAGATCAGAACAACGCTCCCTATATTAGAGAAGACTCTTTGGTCCAAATGGCCCAACAAAAAGATGGTTGAACAAAAGGATGCCAATGAGAAAGCAAACCAAGCTTTTTACTACAACCGCCACCACAGAACCAGACCCCTTCCACCACTTCAACTGGGAGACACAGTCGTCACCAAGCTGGATGAGGGAAAGGCCTGGGTGACACCAGCGGTCGTTTCAAAGGAATGTGTTACTCTGAGGTCATACCTCATCAGCACACCACAAGGTATGGTCCTGCGGTGGCACCGCCACCATCTCTGGCCAGATCTGTCCTCACAGCCTGCACAAGACGTTCCTCCTGCATCATCTGAAAGTGTGGGAGAGACTTCTCAATCTGCCAGTGTCACCACCCCAGAGAAAGATTTTAGTACCCCGAGTGAGGTCACGGGTCACACTACCCTCCCCCCCACCTGGGCTATTCTGCACCAGAGCCGGACAGGTGTGCAAACCAGTTGACAGGGTAGACCTGTAGATGTTTTCATATGGCCTTTAGGTGGAGAAAAAAATTATGTATGTTGGCGGCATTGTTGGAATTGTTGTGGAAATTGTGACACTAATATTATGATGCCTTGGCTAAGCTTAAGAGTGACAAACGCAAATGTGACAATGTTTGTTTAGTTACAAGTTAAAGACATTATATTTCGTGTTTGAAAATATGCAGTTTGATTGCACTTTGAGTTTGGTTACAGGACTATTTTAGTTACAGGAGAAATGTTTACAGAGTGAATGCGTTTATTAGAGAAGTGACACTAATTAAGGTGCTGAAGATACACTTTATGTTTGGCAGCAAGGTCCTTTGACATATTTTCCTGACTGATGCATTGGATGCCAGAGATTGAGGGCTGTCATATGAGTCTTGTGCTATTGGAAATAACATAGAAAGGAGGGAGTTTTACGACAGTAACGTTTTACGGGAGTGTGTGGGAGGAGCGAGCGGCAATGTGAGTCGTCGTGTGTTGTTCTGTTCAGGGGAGTTAATAATAAAAAGCGAGTTACAATAAGCAGCCTTCCCTCGATCATTCTACACCGTCTGCTTTATTATGTGTAATACTACACACCACCTTCAGATGGCGCTGTAGTCAAGTGTGTGAAAATGAAGCAACTTGAAGTCAAGCAACGCTGCAAGGACCACAGGACTTTTTAGCAAGAGAGAAGAGCTAAAAGAAGTTGAAAAGAAGAAATAAATCGAATTCCTTTTGGGAGCACACAGTCAACGAGGTGTGTTTATGTTTTATGTCTGTATTTTGTTTTCCAAGATTAGTCTTTTATTTTTCTCAAGAGCTAATTAAGAATGAATGTTTATGAGTTCAATGGTACAAATATTTCATGAGGTGAAAACTGGAATATTCCATTCAACATGAATTTAATATTACATTTATCACCAAATTAAATATTAGTTCCATTGAAAGAATGATAAAAACATTCATTATTTGTTTTATATAATGGCGAAAATAGACCCTTGTCATTTGATATTTTATAAATTTATAAACAACAGAAAAGGGACTTATTTTAGTGTCACTGCTGCTTTAATGTCAACAGTCCAACACGAAAGGAGTCCAAATAGGATATAGAAATAAGTCCAAAATTGTTCTCAGTCTACTTGGAAAAACAGTTCGCGTGTTCAAAACTAATTCTGACCATGTAGTCCGTGATGCCATGCACTGATTTTATGTACTTCCAAAAAAAAAAAAAAAAAATTTGTGTAGGTCTTCTTCCTCAGTCCAGCGAAAAATCACAGCAGAAATTTGTCCAGCTTTTCATCCTAACAGCTCTTCATGCCTCCAGACGGCTTACAGCATAGTGGATTTAGCAGCGTCAATTATCTCCTTCAAATCGTCGTCCGTCAGCAAAACAAACTCCGCCATATTTAGTTAAATGCTGCCCTCAGTAGTGTGAGTGCGCACGGTGGTCGAGTGTGCAGTAGCCAGGGTTGGGAGGGTTACTTTAATACAGTTACTAGTTACCTGTTGAAAAATGTCATCAGTAACGTAATCCAAGGACCATAATATTAAAGTAATGTAATTTGATTACTTTCAATTACTTCTGGATTACTTCAATATCAAATATGCTAATACAAACAAAAGAAACTCAATATAAATAGACTTGACCACATAGTACTGTTGTGGGCTGGGGTGTTTGGCTGGCTTGGTTTTTGTTTTCTGTTTCTCCCACCGGGTGGTATGCATTCAGGACTGAGTGGCTGAGCATTAGGACCTCACCCTGAACACCTGAGGCTTGTTTTCACATGCAGGTCATCAGGACTCACAGCTGTGGTGTATTTTGTCTTAATCAGAGATTGCTGCATTTAAACCTTGAATGCACAGTGTGTGATTGCCAGAAACTCCACCTTGTGAGCAGATGTGTGAGATCGATGTTAGGAGAACAATCTCACCATCACGGACGCAGAGACCGCTCCAGGTTTGACGCCACAGTCTGTGAAGGAGGATTGGGTGAGGTCTCATGCTCTTCAGCACACTTCCTGAGGTAATTTGGTTTTGGTGACTTTTATGAAGTAATGACAGTGGATTTGGTGTCCCTCACACCTTGTGTTAGTGAGCTGTCACGTTATGCTAATTGTCTAATCAGCTTCTGCTGCAGTGGAAATTTGAACTGAGTTGTTCCGTGCCTGCAGGGTGAGAAGCTGATGTATAGATTTAAGCCAGGAAGTGTTTGCTAATTGCGTGCACCTTTGAGTTGTGTCTCTCTGTGTGGAGTTGGACTCACCTCATGTTTTCTTTCTTCACAGACTCGGTTTGTCGCGGCCACCTGGGGGGTGTCGGCGGGGTCCCTGGGTCCGAACTGCTGTGGCTCCGGACCGTTTGCGCTGTTGAGAGCGCGCCGTGTTTCCACCTCACCAGACCGCGGACCTTTTAGTTGTTTAGCACCGCACCCACTGTTATGTTTATTAAATTCTGTTATCTTTTGAACCGTGCTCTGCATATTTTATGCTGGGTCCTTTCAAACTCTGGGTCGGTGCTCCGACCGCGTCCGAAACATAACAAGTACAGTTTATTAAGCAAAAATAAAACTGTTTCTTTTACATGGCATGCTCTGTTTTACTTCACATTATGAATTAAGAGCACCCACAATATTGTTTTAAACACACCCAGTGTTCACCTGCTAAATTTTCAACAAAAAATGCCAAACAAATGAAGGATAATGAAAACTCAGACGTGTGCGGATGAATTTGTAATTAAAAGTGGCTTGCAGAACAATATACAAAACAAAAAAAAGTCTACTACTTGTTCAGTAAATTCGCACCATGTTTAACATATCAGTCCACTTATTGAACTTTCAAAATAAGAACAAAAGCATAATGAAAACCATTAAGTAAATACTGTCAGTAAGGAGGCGTGGTCCACAAGGTTCTGTGCTAGGACCAATTTTATTCACTTTATACATGCTTTTCTTAGGCAGTATTATTAGAAAGCATTGCTTAAATTTTCATTGTTACGCAGATGATACCCAGCTTTATCTATCCATGAAGCCAGAGGACACACACCAATTAGTTAAACTGCAGGAATGTCTTACAGACATAAAGACATGGATGACCTCTAATTTGCTGCTTTTAAATTCAGATAAAACTGAAGTTATTGTACTTGGCCCCACAAATCTTAGAAACATGGTGTCTAACCAGATCCTTACTCTGGATGGCATTACCCTGACCTCTAGTAATACTGTGAGAAATCTTGGAGTCATTTTTGATCAGGATATGTCCTTCAATGCGCATATTAAGCAAATATGTAGGACTGCTTTTTTGCATTTGCGCAATATCTCTAAAATTAGAAAGGTCTTGTCTCACAGTCATGCATTTATTTCCTCTAGGCTGGACTATTGTAATTCATTATTATCAGGTTGTCCCAAAAGTTCCCTGAAAAGCCTTCAGTTAATTCAAAATGCTGCAGCTAGAGTACTGACGGGACTAGAAGGAGAGAGCATATTTCAGCCATATTGGCCTCTCTTCATTGGCTTCCTGTTAATTCTAGAATAGAATTTAAAATTCTTCTTCTTATAAGGTTTTGAATAATCAGTTCCCATCTTATCTTAGGGACCTCATAGTACCATATCACCCCAATAGAGCGCTTTGCTCTCATACTGCAGGCTTACTTGTAGTGCCTAGGCTTTTTAAGAGTAGAATGGGAGGCAGAGCCTTCAGCTTTCAGGCTCCTCTCCTGTGGAACCAGCTCCCAATTCGGATCAGGGAGACAGACACCCTCTCTACTTTTAAGATTAGGCTTAAAACTTTCCTTTTTGCTAAAGCTTATAGTTAGGGCTGGATCAGGTGACCCTGAACCATCCCTTAGTTATGCTGCTATAGACTTAGACTGCTGGGGGGTTCCCATGATGCACTGAGTGTTTCTTTCTCTTTTTGCTCTGTATGCACCACTCTGCATTTAATCATTAGTGATTGATCTCTGCTCTCTTCCACAGCATGTCTTTTTCCTGATTCTCTCCCCTCAGCCCCAACCAGTCCCAGCAGAAGACTGCCCCTCCCTGAGCCTGGTTCTGCTGGAGGTTTCTTCCTGTTAAAAGGGTGTTTTTCCTTCCCACTATCGCCAAGTGCTTGCTCACAGGGGGTCGTTTTGACCGTTGGGGTTTTTCCTGTAATTATTGTATGGCTTTTGCCTTACAGTATAAAGTTGCCTTGGGGCAACTGTTTGTTGTGATTTGGCGCTATATAAATAAAATTGATTTGATTTGATTTGATTTAATTCCGGGCAAGTTAGTGATTTGCGTGCATAGAAGTTCAAGAAACAGGTGGAATATGCCAGAAAGCTGCGCATGTTGGCAAAGCCACAGACGGAGGAACAAGGGAGACAATATTTCCTTCCATAAGTAAGTGGTTTTGGTTCTTCTTGTCACTTTGTCCATGATATTTGGATGATGAACAGCTGTATGTCTCCTGCCGTACCTGTGTCGCCCGATGACACGGACCATTAACTCTTCACTTATAATCTAGTTGATATTTTCCACTGCTAGACCAATGTCTAGTTAAAATACTTGTCGTTAGTGATTAAAATTGTTTGACAAGACTGGGGATTTTTTTTAAATTTGCACCTTAAAATAATGATATTATAATGACCCGCGCTGTGCCGCTCACAGTCACACCCACACATAGAGATGTGTACCCACACCACTGACTTCATGAATGAAACTCGGTCAACAAAGGATAATTGTGTAAAAAATATATATATAAATGAATTGTAATGGTTTTAGGAGCTGCGCTGCGCTGAACACAGCAGCTGCTGCAGGACGCCTCAGCTCAGCAGCTTGAAGAGCGCGGATCCGTGTAACTTTCAACACTAATATTTGGGAATGTGTGTGTGTCCGAGTAAGTTTAATACTTTCCTGACATAATTTAATGTCATTTCATTTTACTGGCTCGATATCCAGGTCAAAATGGCATTTTAACACGTATTTTGCGAGCATTTTTCTGAGTGTGTTCAGTCGCGAATCTCCACTGAAAATGCATTAACATCCGGGAACTTCATCAATATTTTGCCCAGTTAGGAGACGTCATGTTGTCCATGAAGGGACGTTTTCGTTTCAAAGAAAAAAAAAATATTATATAAAGATAATATCATAAAATGCATTAAAATTGTAATCCTGCAAACGAATCCCCATTTTTACTAAATATACCTGTAATCTGAATAACGTCTTTTTTTCTGTAACTGTAGCGGAATACAGTTACCTTTTTTTTGTATTCTAAAGCTAACGTAATGCCGTTACATGTATTCCATTACTCCCCAAGCCTGCAAACTGGATGATAAAATGGAACATGTTTTGCCTCGAAAACTGTGAGAAAGTTTTAAGCTGAGGCGTATGTAAACATATGGCTTCAACTGTATCATTTATTAGCATGTTGTATATACCGATATAACAACTTTATGATTATTATGGATCACTCTCATACAAACACAACGTGAATAATTGCCCTTTTAATCAAATCTGTCCATTTTAACAAAGTCCACAGACTTCAAGATGCTCCATTTTGATCGATGGACCACAAGGCGACGTTGTTTCACTGATGCAGATGGAAAAGCTCTATAAAAATGCCGTCCATTTACCATTTATATGATATATCTGACTTGTGATGGTGTTTCTGCAGAAGAGACATGAGTCCAGTGCTGCTGAGCCTGATGTTCCTGGTCTGCTGCGTCTCTGCAGCACAGGCCTGTCTGCAGTGTGACAGCCACATCAGGAACCTCCACCAGGACTACATCCTTTTCCAGCGTACTGGACCAGATTATTGTGACAGAGTACCAGGATCACGCCTACACCCTTTACCAGCAGGAGAGCAAAAAAGGAAAGGGAGTAGTTGGTGAGAGCAATAACTGGTTCATTTCAGTAAACACTGATGAAGTATTTGAGGATGAAAAATGTCTATTTCTTTTCCTGACATTTGGATTAGTAGAGTTTAAATGTTTGAATATTTGTAATTTTAGTGATGTAGAAATTCAACTTCATGCTGCACTGACTTTTTTGTTGCATGGACAGTCCAAGCTTAACTCCTGTACTATAAAATATTACAGTCAGATCAGGAAGTAAGTTTTCTGTTTTTCATTTCCCAGATTCCACCACTTTATATAATGCGGTAGCTGAGTATCAGAACTATCTGACCAATGAAATGTAAAGAAGTAAACCACTAGGTATGTTTGTCTGTTACATGTCATATAAATTATAACAAACTGTATGTGTGTTACATTTTCAAACCAAGCTGGTGTCCTTTTTGTTTTGTTTTGTTTTGTTTTTTTTAAGTTGTTTCAAATGCCCACTACATCATGGACCGTGGCAAAAGCATCCTGCAGAAGCACCTGCAAGAATCCCTCAGTAACAGTAAGTGACATGAGTGATATTTTTCAGACTCATTTCTGTCTCTCAGGTGGTTTAGTTTCTAATAACTTGTTTAGCTCGTCCTTAGATTTGTGCCCCAACATGTGTGGTAAGTTTTCTATGTGTGATCCTTTCTCCTGCGTCATTGCAAATCCTCAGAGTGACCGCATGGAAACATAGTATTCTGCATCTTCACCACGTTTGTGTCTGTTTCTCAGGAATTTTGCACCAAAGAGTGAAGAACTGCATCACGTGCAAATTTGAGACCTACATGTGCCCGTCCCACCAGCAGGATTGTGGTGGTATGATTTATTTTTCCATCTTTCTTCAGTTATTGACCTGTTTTTGGCAGATGGGTGGGTGAATGGATAAGAAGAATTTGATGTTGATGTGGTGGGAATGTAAAGTTCTACTGGCTGCATGATGCTGTCATGACTGTGCAAACGTGTGTTCCTTGCTGTTGGCCCACATGCAGGGCTCATGAAAGAGATTATTCAAGTCATCCAAAGCAATGAATAAAATCTGTCCACCATGCACACATTCATTCATTCATTCATTCACTCTCTCTGTGCAGAGTTCTGGTTGGAGGCTGAAGAGGGAGAAGCAGTCGTGTTGAACTGTTTCCAAAACTGGCACTTGCTCCTGATTATGAGTACAGAGTACCACTACTCTTGGGCCCCTGGTGCACCAGGAACGAAAAGGTCCCTCATCACATACACACACTCATTAGCAGCTAATCCTTTTTTACTATTGTAACTTCTTTTGGAGAATCCTTCCACTTCCTTTTTCCTCTCACGTTCTGATCCTTCTGTGCAGATGAATGATAGTGACCTCCGAGGTTTGGTTGTGACAGATGAGTCTTCTGTGGTGTTGAATCAGCTGAACGCTGCAGGATTACAGCGGAAACGTCTACTATCGAGTCACCTTCTATGTCAAGTGGTACAGCCACAATAATTAGACACGTCATTCAAGCAAAATTGTGGGTTTTTCCATTCAGTTATTAACATGATGGTGGCAGTCAGACAGCTGACACACAGTGTTGGAAAAGACACAAGTCGCAATCTTGGTGTATACACAACAAACGTGCTGGTGTTAATTCAGCTCTCACAGCAAACAACACTATTCTCACTTAAAGTTACACTTTCCAATTTTTATTTAACATCAACTCTGAAATATTTGTTACATTTAATAGTCCACTTGTGTCATGTGGAATTTTTGTGTCCATTGGACCCCCCGGTTACTTTTCAGGTATGGAAAAAGTTCACCCCTTTATATGAATGATTAACTTTTTTTAAATAACAATGACCTACTTATAGTATTTTATTGAGATAATGGTTTTTAGATACTAGAAACTACAGAAAATAATCAGCAAATACTAAAATCACATCACATGCATAAAATAGAAGTGTACAGTTTTAAGATGTACTGAGTCATTTTTCCAATGTGGAGAGCTATTGTTCTCACATGGCGTGCTGGCGTCTGGTGTGATGTCAAGAAAATATCTGAAAAACTATGTAATTTATTTGTTTTTTGAGCATGAGTTAAGTCTACTAAAGGATGAATCTATTAATATTTCAGGAGGTCAAAACTGTTATGTGCCGACGCGGGTTGAGGAGCGGACCTGCGTCTGACTGAACCCAGCGCTGAAGGACGGCGCGCTGAGTGAAGGACGGCGCGCTCATCCAGCGCCCAAGGGATCGAAGGCCCGGCGCTTCTGGACTCAAGTTCACCCGCCAAACCCCCCCTAGGTGGACACGACAAACTGACTCTGTGAAGGATAGAAGAGGTGAGGTAAGTCAACAGCTACAACTAATATCCCTCAAAGGCACACACTATCAGCAACACATTCAGGTCTGAATTTAAGCTTTATGTAAATGAGCAGCTTCTCACAACAGGTGGAGGATCATCAGTCCGCAAGCCACGGCCGTGAGAAGCGAGCTGCACAATTCTCATCAATGTTCAAATATACTGCGTAACGAAATACCAAATTACTATTAACACTTATTCAGACAATCAATCACCTCTGATGTGTGCTGACAGCATGTGTCCCTCACCCGTCCTCCTTCACAGCACGATGTGTCAAACCCAGGGCCGGTCCTCAGCGTCTCACAAACGAACGTCACAAGGTCGTGTTCCCGGCAATTCTGCTTGAACCACTCATGGCTTAAATGCAGAACGCCATCTAATTATCTGCATCAGCTGAAAGTCCTTAAGTCTGCACGTGAGCATCATCCACAGGTGCTGCGAGTCATTAGGCCTGCACATGGACATCCTCCACAAGTGCAGCCAATAATGTTGATGAGGGTGAAGGATTCTTCTGCCAGCACCATCTCCACAGACAAAAAACAGTTTGCATACCACCTGGAGAGCAAAGAAAAGAAAACAACACAAAAACATCCAGCCAAACCCCCCAACACACAACAGTACCCCCCCATCAACGGGAAGCGTCCCGGCGACCGAACAGACCAGGCCCGAGAACAGCACCTCCCTCCGGGGTCCATGACAGCAAGCAGACGGCGTAACGCTCCCAAGGTCCAGCGCACGCAGGCAGGCACCGCGGCTGGAAGGCGGCTGGCATCAACAAAAACCCCAAAAAAGTCCCATATCAACCCAACATACAAGAAACACACAAACCCACCCAAAACCTCCCCAGGGGACTGTCCCATCCACCCCGGAAGAAAGAAGAAAAATCCCAAATGCAAAACCCCGAGCATAGCCCCGACAACACAATACAAACACAAATTCACAAAGAAAATAACAAACAATCCCCCCAGAACGAATATGCAGAGCCCAACCCCCCCCCCCCCCCCCAGAAGACCTTACTGCCAGTTTCCAGGAGAGACCACCACAACCGGAATCCTACGGAGTCCCCAGGTTTACATGGAGGAGCCGTGCCCCCCAGAGGACCTTACCATCAACCCCAGGAGGTCCCCTCCCCACAACCAGGACCCCAGACCCGGCCACACTTGGTCAGTCGGCCCCACAATCTGTTCCCCCCCAGAGGACCGTCCCATCAACCCTGGAGGTGGAACCTGGAAGGAAGCATAAAAACACAACAATCCAACCCCCGGCGGACTTCATGAAAACACCCCGGGGGCAAATAAAACAACTGGAAAACCCTGTTACCTCCCCCAGCACCCCGAAAGACCCCAGATCACTCCCAGAGCCAGTCGTTAGCTCTATTTTGGCGAACGGCACAAAATCACTAAGCCGGGGAAGGAAACAGGAAAAACTAACCCGGTCCCAACCCCGAAGCACAGCGGAAAACCGGAAATACGTCCGGTGCCCCTACCCGACCATACCACCAGCCTATCGGGAGGGGCGGAACTACCGAAATGGCGAACGGCAACAGATCGGCCCACCCCTCCGACTGAGGTATGTTCCCGCTGCACCACACCCCGGTAACACCAATGACGAACGGTCAAAGGCCCACCGAGGCTGGAGTGGAACCGGGCCCTAACCAAAACCCAAAAAAACGCCCCTGACAACCCCCCCTAGGTGCAGAGCTCTTCTGAGAAACACTCAGCGTGACCAACCTGCACCACCCCACAACCCACAAGACAAACGGTCTTAGGGCAAGTGAGGTTGGGGTTAGGGAAGCAGGGAAATAAAAAACAACAAAACAAAACGACCCAATCCCAAACAGAAAATACCTAAGTTCAACTAATAAAAACCAACGATTGGCTGAGTCCAGCCGAGCTCCGAACCGCCAGTCGTTCACTCCACCAGAACCGCCTCTAAACACCCAAACAATTTATAACCCCTTACAAAAAAACAAAAACAGCCCAAATAACTAATTATGTTTCTTTTTTTTTCTTTTTTCTTTTTTTGTGTGTCCATTATTGTGCCTGTCCAAGAACACCTGGAGATATCCTTAAGGATCCTAACAATGGAGAGTCATTACTCCACAACACAGTGACCCAAGCTAAGGCGTCACCTCGGAGCAAATTTGTCACATATGAGACACGGCTACCATCAGAAGAGAAGGAAGCCGAATCTCTGGGTGACGGAGTTATCTGCACCGGTATCGATAGTGCCGCAGCCGGAGGAGCAGAAAGCAGAATGGCGTGCGCTGCAAGCTCCGTAATGCAGGCATCTATTTGTTTAATTAGGTTTGCGAGATACTGTAATTGCTCTCATATTTTCTCCAAGTATTCTTGAACTCTTTCGGCAAATGGAACCGCTTCTGCCGCTGGGTCCATTTTAGAATGGCCGGGAACTACTGTTATGTGCCGACGCGGGTTGAGGAGCGGACCTGCGTCTGACTGAACCCAGCGCTAAATAACCAGAAAGCGGTTCCAAAAACAAAACAATTTTATTTTTCCCCTCTTGTGCAATAATTGTGTACAACATAAAATATGATTTGTCTGGCGGAGTGAAGGACGGCGCGCTCTCCAGCGCCCAAAGGGATCGAAGCCCGGTGCTTCTGGACTCAAGTTCACCGCCAAACACCCCCCAGGTGGACATGACAAACTGACTCTGTGAAGGATAGAAGAGGTGAGGTAAGTCAACAGCTACAACTAATATCCCTCAAAGGCACACACTATCAGCAACACATTCAGGTCTGAATTTAAGCTTTATGTAAATGAGCAGCTTCTCACAACAGGTGGAGGATCATCAGTCCGCAAGCCACGGCCGTGAGAAGCGAGCTGCACAATTCTCATCAATGGTCAAATATACTGCGTAACGAAATACCAAATTACTATTAACACTTATTCAGACAATCAGTCACCTCTGATGTGTGCTGACAGCATGTGTCCCTCACCCGTCCTCCTTCACAGGCACGATGTGTCAAACCCAGGTGAGGTCCTCAGCGTCTCACAAATGAACGTCACAAGGTCGTGTTCCCGGCAATTGTGCTTGAACCATTCATGGCTTAAATGCAGAATGCCATCTAATTATCTGCATCAGCTGAAAGTCCTTAAGTCTGCAAGTGAGCATCATCCACAGGTGCTGCGAGTCATTAGGCCTGCACGTGGACATCCTCCACAAGTGCAGCCAATAATGTTGATGAGGGTGAAGGATTCTTCTGCCAGCACCGTCTCCACAGACAAAAAGCAGTTTGCATACCACCTGGAGAGCAAAGAAAAGAAAACAACACAAAAACATCCAGCCAAACCCCCCAACACACAACACAAATGTCAGGGTCAAAGTGCTCAGTCACATTTTAACCCAGTGTACATAAATGGGGGGAAATTTTCTGAGGCTTGTAACTCATGAATCAGAGGTGAGAGACCAAAAGTCACAATTATACATCAATAGGAGGTCATATGTGTCATTTCAAAAAACACCATTGCATTTCACCTCAAGTGACTTGAAAGGTCACAATCAGTGCTGAATGGTGCCGGATAGGGTCATGGTTCCTACGATCAGACATGGTGTAGCAGCCAGGAACGTAATCATTTTCTACACTTTTAATAAAATAAAACAGTGTAATGACGCGGCAGTAACAGGCGTGGTCCAGATTACTGAGGGTGAGTACACCCGAAGTGCCACAGAAGTGTGATACTTTCTATCTAATGAATAAAACTTAAATAAACTGATATTCCCCACTGTGGTCAGTAAGTGTTTAGGACAGAGCCCACTGAGGGACATGGTGGTGAATTTTCTTGGGCCCAGATTATTGTGTTCCTTCACGAATCTCCATTGAAATGCATTAACATCCGTGTACTCATCAGTATTTTGCCCGGTTAGGACGTCATGCTGTCCATGAAGGGATGTTTTCGTTTCAAAGAAAAAAAAATTATATACAGATAATATCAATGCATTAAAATTGTAATCCTGTGAACTAATCCCCATTTTTACTAAATATACCTGTAATCTGAATATGTCTTTTTTTCTGTAACTGCAGCGGAATACAGTTACCTTTTTTTTGTATCCTAATTACGTAATGCTGTTACATGTATTCCGTTACTCCCCAAGCCTGGCAGTAGCATTTCATATACCCAAAATTGCACAATTAAAAGAACTACTGCACAGTAAATGAAACCACACAGTAATAGTACGAATAATCCATGTCACATGACATACAAGCCACCAATCAACTGATAAGGATCCACTCAGCCGTTACATAGCAGCTATTGTGTATATGTTTTTCTTTAGTTTTCACATGGAGAATTTTAATAATTCATCAGTTGAAGGAAGGGCGTGCTTCATGGGAATTATACTGGCAAATTTCTCCTTCATCTGCTTGGTGCACTGACACCAGCCGTTCAATCCTGCAGTCACAAACAGTGGATTTGGGGCATGTGAGGTGATGACGGCTTCAGGAAGGAGCATTTCTCTCTGTGTGACAGTTGACCTGCCAATTCACATAAAAGGAGGTGGACGGTTAGCTCACAGCTTGATGGTGCTGTTGTCTCATCTACATTAGGGCACGGAGACTCAAATGACCCAAATGTCATTGATGTTGAAACTAGTGTTCCCAATAAAACCTTTAAAAGGGCTCAACATTCTTGACAGAGTTATTGCTGAGCTGGAGACAAGATTCTCAAAAACAAAAGTGTTGATTTAATGAAGGCCACATCCTTTCTCTTTCCTAAGTCAACATAAGAGCTCATTTTGACCCGCATCCTCACCCCTCGACACACATCATTGCTGCATCCAAGGAAGAGAGATTTAGTCATTTTGGCCCATGAAAAAGACATGACAAAAAAATCTTGAGATGAACCAATTTGTGTCAGAATTTTACCTCAGTTTGTTAGCTGTCACCTGTAGTCTGTATCTTCTTGTGTTCTATATTTAGTTACAGGGAAAAAGTTTCAAGATGTTGTGGATGTTGTATTTTATACCCATTTAGAGGTTGGTTTTTGCCCACCCAAGCTTGGCATCTTGGCAGCACCTCTGCTGTGAGGTGGTGATCGGGCCAGCATCGTCAGGGGCTGCATTAGTGGTGGTTGTCAATAGGGGGCGCTGGGGTGCCACCCCCTCTGAATGTGTACAGAGGAAAATCTACAAACATGATATTATATTGAAAAATGGAAATAAGCATTTACAACCCCTGGGAAAAATTATGGACTCACCGGCCTCAGAGGATGTTCATTCAGTTGTTTAATTTTGTAGAAAAAAAGCAGATCACAGACATGACACAAAACTAAAGTCATTTCAAATGGCAACTTTCTGGCTTTAAGAAACACTATAAGAAATAATGAAAAAAAGATTGTGGCAGTCAGTAACGGTTACTTTTTTAGACCAAGCAGAGGAAAAAAATATGGAATCACTCAATTCTGAGGAAAAAATTATGGAATCACCCTGTAAATTTTCATCCCCCAAATTAACACCTACATCATATCAGATCTGCTCATTGACATTGACCCTATGCCATGACATTGATCCTATGTGTCTTTTTGCAAGGAATGTTTTTGCAGTTTTTGCTCTATGGCAAGATGCATTATCATCTTGAAAAATGATTTCATCATCCCCAAACATCCTTTCAATTGTCCAAAATATCAACATAAACTTGTGCATTTATTGATGATGTAATGACAGCCATCTCCCCAGTGCCTTTACCTGACATGCAGCCCCATATCATCAATGACTGTGGAAATTTACATGTTCTCTTCAGGCAGTCATCTTTATAAATCTCATTGGAAAGGCACCAAACAAAAGTTCCAGCATCATCACCTTGCCCAATGCAGATTCGAGATTCATCACTGAATATGACTTTCATCCAGTCATACACAGTCCACAATTGCTTTTCCTTAGCCCATTGTAACCTTGTTTTTTTCTGTTTAGGTGTTAATGATGCCTTTCGTTTAGCTTTTCTGTATGTAAATCCCATTTCCTTTAGGCAGTTTCTTACAGTTCGGTCACAGATGTTGACTCCAGTTTCCTCCCATTCGTTCCTCATTTGTTTTGTTGTACATTTTTCGATTTCCACAAAAGCCTGAAAATAGCAGCAATCCCAAAATTTGACATGTCGTTCATATTTTTCGATTATTCAAAATCAAAGAAATACACTAGATATGGCAGTTTGACATGGAATAATACAGTTGCCTCTCCATGAGTAACCGCCCATTTGACACAAAGTCGTGCTCGTGGTACCCAGGGATTCCATGGAAAGTTCCAAGGACCAAAGACATCCAGTCACTACCTTAGAACACTGGTTAGATTCCAGGACTCTCAATCCTCCAGTAATACAAGAAACATCAGGAACCTAAAGACTTGAACCTTCATCCTAATATATCTCTGAGCATAGCAGGTCGAGCTCCCAGAGACATGAATGAATTTGAAAATATGAGAATATACAGACACGTTGCTGAGGGCTGAGTATAGGTTATCACTGAAAGCCTAGATCTTAGGGCCCTGTCTTGGTGACAGGTGCATAAGAAGCAGCATCAATGCATTTAGGGCGTGTCCAAGTCCTGTTTGCTTTTGAGAGGACACATAAACTGAGGTAAAGAGTTTGTGAGATGTGTTGCCTCCACTGCGATAGAATGTGTGAAGACTGTTCACTATCGACGTGTATAAGTGGAATTAATGGAAGGATTAGGAAGGCCAAGTCCACACCTTGTAGCACTGCTAATGGTAAACCTGTTCACTTTTATTTTACATTGTGGTTCACATGGAGGGATTGTATCAGTTGTTTTTTTTTTCTGTTTTGTATATATCAGAAAACGTTTATGCAAAATTTGGTGCCTTTACCATAAAATGCCCAATCATAGTGAGATTTGACACCTTTATGTTAACAATTAAGGCCTGCTACACATTCCAAAAAAAGGTGGTACAGGGCTGATTTATTCAAAATGTAAAGATACTTTCAAATGGGTGGTGATATATCATGTTTCAATAGGCCACTGAAGTTTTCTTTAGGGGAAGATGTATTGTCCAAATGGACAAAAATTGTGTTTTTTAGACAAAAATCCCTTTGGGAGGAAAATTACGGCCCCTTTTAGGGTAAGGGTTAAAGGGGCCAAAACACTGACATAGTCAAAATGTGGATTTGTTTTTCCTCCCCCTGTCTGCATATATAGTAATGGTAAGTACCACACTGGCAGAACCATTTGTGAACATTAATACACATATATGCAATTTATTCTTGTAAGACAGAAGATATGTAGTGCGTGAGTGAACGTGGTGTGTGTGTGTGTGAGACTCCCATCCGCCCCTTCCCGATCAGCCTACAACATCCTACTCAAAGCCAACTGACAACTTCTATCAGGAAGGGCCGACCACCAAAACAACACGAAGACAGACAAGAACAAACGACAGGTGGTGAAGACAATAACTGTGACATGAGACACCGAGGACACAGGGCCTCAACCATACAACCTACCAGGACAAACAACCACACATGAACAAACAGTGACAGCAACAGTCTGTTGTCTAATTAGTGAGCATCCATACCTTAATCTAGGACACCAGAGTGTTAATCCCCTTAAGAGCACCCAAAACCGAATTGTGGTGATGGCCACAAACACGTGACCATCCACACACAGAGACCCAGATCACAGCTAAATATCCATTCACTACTGTGGCTGGTGTGTTGGGCCAAGACTAAAGTACAGAACCTTACTATGTGACATGGACCATTCCGGCACGTCGAAGCCATATGGCCGACCGCGAGTGACGACAGCCACGGGCCCAGGATGCGGGGCCCCAGGAGAAACCAGGATAAAAGGGTAGTGGAAGGGCACAGGGGCCAGGAAGGGCAGCCACCAGGGCAGACGGCGAACTAACAGGGGAGCGGCCTGGGGCTGCCGAACACCCCCAACACCCCCCCCCATGGAGGCACGGGAAGCAGCCCCATACCCAAGGGAAGTACACAGGGCGCTGGCAGAGCCCACCAATGAGGGAGACCCCAGAACCACAAATGTGGATTTGGACCTTTAAATATCTTTGTGCGCCCTCAGTAGGCCTCATTGATCTTATGGTACAGTATATGAATGTATGGATGGAGTTCTATTTAGCGTTATATTTTTCAAGGCTAACTGAGGGCGCCATCTATAAATGGTGCTTCAACTCACAACCTTTGGCATTTTGGGCTACATTTGGGACCCTCCCAGTGCCTGCACCCTGAATAAGCCTTTCTCATTTATGCAATGACAAGTGTACTATGTTTAATTGTCATTTTTTTTACCATTCCAGATAAAGCATGAGATTTGTTTATCCCATTCATGAAATTGGCTGGTCTGGATTTTAACTGGTAATGACAAGAAGAGATATAACAGTCTTGGAAGTATGGGTATCTTAACAATCTCAATTCTTGTACTAAAATTCAAAAGGGGTGTTGACCACTTACTGAGATCTTCTTTAATCTTTTTGTTTATGATTTCAAAGTTTTTCTTATACAGGTCATTTGGGCATAACGTTAATCATACTCCCAAATATTTAATTGCCTTTTGAGACCAATCAATGGGAAGTCTTACTTTAAGTTCTGGAGATGGATTGTAGTTAAATGATAATACTTTGTATGTTGAGTTTGTAACCTAAATATGAGCCAAAAGTCTCAAAGAGGTCCAAAAGATTGGGTAATATTTCCTCTGAATTTCTGATATACATCAGGACATCATCAGCATATAATGCTATTTTGTGTTCTCTGATCAAAATTCCCTGTATATGGGAACATTCTCTTATTACTTGTGCCAGAGGTTCTATATAAAGTGCAAAGAGAGTAGGTGAGAGGGGACATCCCTGATGCTTGGATCTTTCCAATTTTATACGATCAGTAAAACTTTGATTTGCTCTTTTTCTTGCAGTAGCGGCAGAGTACAGGGTTCTGATACTGTTAATTGATTTTTTCAGTGGAACCAAAACGTTTCACCACCAAAGACACTCTCACCTCACACAGTCAAAAGCTTTCTCAGTATCAAAACTCATTAACACAGCCTTCAGATTAGCTTCCTTAATAGTTTGAAGAGAACATCTAATATTATCTTGTGTTTGGCGGCTGTTTGGTCAAGGTCAATTAATTCTGGGATAAATACATTTAGTCTCATGGACATGATTGACGCATAAAGTTTGTAATCGTGGTTTAAAATTGAAATCGGTTTATATGAGCTACAGAACAGTTTATTCTTGCCTTCTTTTGGAATGATAGTGGTAACAGCTTCGCTCCACGATGGTGGAGCTGACATTTTATCAAGTGTCCAGTTGAAGGAATTTAAGAGTATCAGAGTCAAATCTTTCCTAAACATCCTATACCATTCAGCTGGAAGACCATCACTTCCCGATGTTTTGATATATATATTTTTTATTATTATTCAATGCTGCCTCCAGTTCTTTTTTTGTAATCTGTGATGTTATAGGCAGTCATTTTGGTAAATGCCAATTGAGGGTAGATCTAAGGAATTTAAAAAGGTTTTTATCTTTTCATTGTTTTGTTGTTTTGGTTGTGAATAAAGTGTCTTGTAATATGTTTTGAAGGCAGCATCAATATCATCTAGGTTGTTAAATATCTGTCCTGTTTTAGAATCTATTTTAAAGATTGATTGTGAGGTCTGTTTCTTCTGATTTTTTTGTTTTTTGTTTTTTTGCCAGTAATTTTGTAGCTTTGGGGCCCACCTCATAATATGATTGTTTTAGGAATTTATATTTTTTTTTTTCTCCAATTCTTCTTTATAACTTCTTTATGTGGGGCAGAGTAAAAAGTGTAACACTTATCCTGTAGATGAAAATCTCTCCACATGTCCAGCAAGCCCATCTCATCCAAACTCCTTCTCAATAATTTAGTAAGGGGAGACATAATTCTCTTATTATTAGATGTGTCCCATTTGTTATTTACTACCGTGTTGAAGTATCCAGCGCAAATCAATGTACCTTGTGATTTTGAGGCAGTCGGATCAAAAATCTTTTTCATAACACTTTCCTTACTCTGTCGAGGTAGATACACGTTAAAAAGAGTGGCCAACTTATTTTCTATTTTACCTTGCACTAGCATATATCTGCCCTCGTTATCCCTGATCCCCTTGACTAATTCAAAATTAACCGAATTGTATAATAAGATTGCCACTCCTCTTTTGTGACCTGACTCAAACGTATTATAAAAAATGTTCCTATATCCAAATCTTTTTAATTTTTCATGTCCTGTTTGAGAAATGTCAGTTTCCTGTTTTTTTTAAAAAACAAACAAACAAACAAACAAAAAAAATTGATTATTTTCTCTTCTCATCTTTGCCATCACTTAACAAGCTTATTCAAGCCATTCACATTCCAAGAGGTCACTTGAAAATTATTGTATCCCATAACAGTAGTTCAATATATACACTCAACAAAAATATAAACGCAACACTTTTGGTTTTGCTCCCATTTTGTATGAGATGAACTCAAAGATCTAAAACTTTTTCCACATACACAATATCACCATTTCTCTCAAATATTGTTCACAAACCAGTCTAAATCTGTGATAGTGAGCACTTCTCCTTTGCTGAGATAATCCATCCCACCTCACAGGTGTGCCATATCAAGATGCTGATTAGACACCATGATTAGTGCACAGGTGTGCCTTAGACTGCCCACAATAAAAGGCCACTCTGAAAGGTGCAGTTTTATCACACAGCACAATGCCACAGATGTCGCAAGATTTGAGGGAGCGTGCAATTGGCATGCTGACAGCAGGAATGTCAACCAGAGCTGTTGCTCGTGTATTGAATGTTCATGTCTCTACCATAAGCCGTCTCCAAAGTCGTTTCAGAGAATTGGCAGTACATCCAACCAGCCTCACAACCGCAGACCACGTGTAACCACACCAGCCCAGGACCTCCACATCCAGCATGTTCACCTCCACGATCGTCTGAGACCAGCCACTCGGACAGCTGCTGAAACAATCGGTTTGCATAACCAAAGAATTTCTGCACAAACTGTCAGAAACCGTCTCAGGGAAGCTCATCTGCATGCTCGTCGTCCTCATCGGGGTCTCGACCTGACTCCAGTTCGTCGTCGTAACCGACTTGAGTGGGCAAATGCTCACATTCGCTGGCGTTTGGCACGTTGGAGAGGTGTTCTCTTCACGGATGATGCGAAGGAGATGTGTTGCACTGCATGAGGCAAATGGTGGTCACACCAGATACTGACTGGTATCCCCCCCCAATAAAACAAAACTGCACCTTTCAGAGTGGCCTTTTATTGTTGGCAGTCTAAGACACACCTGTGCACTAATCATGGTGTCTAATCAGCATCTTGATATGGCACACCTGTGAGGTGGGATGGATTATCTCAGCAAAGGAGAAGTGCTCACTATCACAGATTTAGACTGGTTTGTGAACAATATTTGAGGGAAATAGTGATATTGTGTATGTGGAAAAAGTTTTAGATCTTTGAGTTCATCTCAAACAAAATTGCTGTGTGTTGGGGGGTGTGGCTGGACATTTTGGTGTTCTTTTCTTTTCTTTGCTCTCCAGGTGGTATGAAAACTGATTTGTCTGTGGAGAAGGTACTGGCTGAAGAGTCCTTCACCCTCATCAACATTATGTGCAGCACCTGTGGATGGTGCTCACATGCAACCTTAAAGACTTTCAGCTGAAGCAGATAATTGGATGGCGTTCTGCATTTAAGCCATGTGTGATTCAAGCAGAATGGCCGGGAACTCGACCTTGTGATGTTCGTTTGTGAGACGCTGAGGACCGCGCCTGGGTTTGACACATCGTGCCTCTGAAGGAAGAAGGGTGAGGGACACATGCTGTCAGCACACATCAGAGGTGATTAATTGTTTGATTAATTGTTGATAGTAACTTGGTATTTTGTTACGCAGTATATTTGAATTGTGATGAGAATTGTGCAGCTCGCTTCTCACTGCCGTGGCGTGCGGACTGATGATCCTCCACCTGTTGTGAGAAGCTGCTCATTTGCATAAAGCTTAAATACAGACCTGAATGTGTTGCTGATAGTATGTGCCTTTTGAAGAATATTGGTTGTAACTGCTGACTTACCTCACCTCTTCTATCCTTCGCAGAGAGTCGGTTTGTCGTGTCCACCTGGGGGGTGTTTGGCGGTAACAGTGAGTCCAGAAGCGCCGGGCTTTCGATCCTTTTGGGGCGGCTGGAGAGCGGGCCAGCCTTCACTCCACCGACTGACTCTGTTTTTATGTTTCTACACTTTGTTATGCACCAGAGGTGTGGAAAAGAATAAATTGTTTGTTATTGGAACTGCTTTCTGGTTATTTTAGCGCTGGGTTCCGTCAGACCGCAGGTCTGCTCCTCAACCCTGCGTCGACACATAACACAAATGGGAGCAAAACCAAAAGTGTTGCATTTATATTTTTGTTGAGTATATGTAAGAGCAGCTCTAAATAATGGACTGTGATAAGAATAAAAACCATTAACAAGAACATAAGAACAAAATTAACAAAGACTTCCACACTCAGGGTCTTACACTGCCTTGCCATCTTCACTAAAATGTCTCTGCTGATGGAGAGTCATCCCTACGTAATGTGGGGGCTCCCTCTTTGCAAAATACAAAGTCTCTGTCTCCTCTTGAACCATTCAGACCTTTGTCCTCTTCCCACTCATGTTTTCTGTTTATCCATTGGAGATTCAGAGGCGAAACAAGACCAGGCAGGAGATAACATGTGGGGAGAGTGTAATATCAGTTTGCCAATATTTCAAGACTCTTCAGGGTGATTTAAGGTGTGTGCGTGTGTGTGTGTGTGTGTGTGGAGGGGGGGGGGGGGGTAAAAAGTGTATGTTTACCTACTTATTAGAAATAGCAGCTTGAAGCTTTAAGTCCATTACTATTATGGAGGGTGGTCTAATATTCCTGTGTGTGAGATTTGCTACATTAATCTCAGGAATTCTCCTAATATAATGTTCATACTTCCTGTCTCTGTAAGTTCCCGAGCCTCTCTCAGACACGTTCAGTGTGTTCTCCCTCTTTCCTGGTCCAGTGTGTGCCTTGAGTGAGGCTCTGTTCCCAGTTGATGT
Source organism: Thalassophryne amazonica (assembly GCF_902500255.1). Lineage (NCBI taxonomy): Eukaryota > Metazoa > Chordata > Actinopteri > Batrachoidiformes > Batrachoididae > Thalassophryne > Thalassophryne amazonica. The sequence goes on from NC_047105.1 coordinate 129,610,434, forward strand.
TGGTGGTTTGTGGCAGGTCCATGAGGAAGCCCCTGCTTCTCATGTCCTCATACACCTCTCTTCCACAGTTGTAAAGGCGAGGGCCGTTTTCCCAGTGAATCCTCATCTTAGCAGGGTATGGTGTCTGGAAGCATATCTGCTTCTCTTTGAGAATTTTCTTAATGTCTTTATATTCTCTGAGTTTATTATTCACTTCAGGAGGGAGATCATGTGAAAACGTTCCCCTCGTAGCTGATCTTCTTTGCCCAGGCTGCTTTCAGTATTTTGTCTTTAATATCAAATCTCTGAAAGTTGATCAGAATGGATCTTGAGACAGTTTCATTGTGTGACTTTGGACCAATTGATTGGTGAGCTCGCTGGATTTGCAGGTCGGCGCTGCTGTCGAGTGATGGCTCAGTCTTCAAAAAGTTGCCAATAAAAGTTAGCATTGAGCTTCCCTCTGAGCACCTCTTTAATGCCATATACGTGGACATTATTACGACGCGACCTTCCCTCTAGGTCAGTTACTTTGGCTTGCAGGGCTCTCTGTTGTTTGAGAGAATAAAGCAGAGCGTCTCTCGCTTGGTGTTAGCTGTCTCCATCTCTCCCACTTGTTGCTCTGCTGGAAAATCACTAAGGGCCCTTGGGGAAGGTCTTTAATCCCCTATTGCTTCCGGCAGGGGCGTGCTGGGAACATTTTTCAGCCCGGGAGTTTCATATCCAACCGGCCCACAAACGGCCAGCGCACAGGGATAATAAGAGTTCTGCTGTGGCATTTATGGGTGATTCTTAGACTACGGGCACTTATTATGTCCTTTGATCATATTGTATGAAAAACAGAAAAAAGGGGAAATTTCACACTTTTATAGTTATCTTTACAATGAAAGTGTGTTAAGAAATTTGTTCTAGTAGTCTATGATGACTTTTTCACCTTTTTTCAGCAATCATTATTTTCAATATTGCCGTTTTATGCTTGTCCCACACCCAGACTTTTGATCTTCAATTATAAAAATGAATGGTAAAGAAATGTTTTTTCTAATGTTTTAAAATATCTCTGAATAAAATATCAGTAAAATAATCAAAACATAATTGGGGTATTCAATGTCATACAACTGTTGTGATGTTTTTAAACAAAATGTAATTGTCCCACACTATTGCCGTAATTTTCACCACAACACTGTAATGTCCCTTTAAACAGTTTGTATGAAAGATTGTTTGGGTAGTTTCTATGGAGATAAACAGTGACATCAGAGCACATGTATATAGCGCCAAATCACAACAAACAGTTGCCCCAAGGCGCTTTATATTGTAAGACAATGGTGTGGTGGAAATTACATTTACAAGGCCAATAGTGCCCGTAGTTAAAGAATCACCCTTATGTGCTGACAGACTGTGAAAATTGGGTGGCTTATAATAGAAAGTAAAAGTTAGTTAGTGAAGTCTGTAAGTAGCTGGAAGAGGTGGTACTGTACTACAAATGTTGATACGGCTGACATCCCAGCCCTATTTACCATTTCCCTCTTTGCTCTGTCTTCTTGAAAACATATCTGTGAGCTTTGCTCACTTGGCAGCATCTTCCTCCAAAGTTTTCTTTTTCTTAATGTATTTCAGCTCCACCTGGCTTTTTTCTGCCCATCTTTTCATTCATGGGCCACTCCTCTTATACTTGCTAGTAGTGCAAGTCCCATCTGGGCCCACAGGGCTTGGTTGGACTGAACTAACTGTAATGAATGCATAGGGGTGTTAAACGTGTAATGGTATGTCCCTACCTTAGGCTTTGGAAAAGATAACAGCGTTGCAAAAGAAGCAGTCTTAAGTTATTTTCTTGTGAATTTTCGTGATTGTAAAACATTTATAACACTTAATGTCTTCTCTGTAAGATACAGCAGCTCAAGTGTCTTGGTGTGTAGCCTAACAGTAAGTGGTGGTCATATATGTATGCATATATAAACACCCTCACAACGGCCCCAGGTTGGACCAGCCCACCGGGAAAACTCCTGACTCTCCCAATTAACCAGCACACGGTAGGCTCCCGGTGTGTGGTGAGCGCCTTGTATGGCAGCACCCTGATATCAGGGTGAATGTGAGGCATAATTGTAAAGCACTTTGAGCATCTGATGCAGATGGAAAACCGCTATATAAATGCAGTCCATTTACCATTCAATTCAAAGGGGCTTTATTGGTACACAAAACACACATTGCCAAAGCAAATGTGATATAAAACAAAGGAATACAGAAATAAAAGAATAAAATAAAAATAGTTTTTACTTCAAAAGAAAGATATACTATAAAATGTACTATAAGTATGGCATGTAAACAGTTGTGCATTATTGTAATTTTGCAATACAAAGGCTGATTTACATATGAGATAATCAACTTTAAATATTTTTGCTATTAAAATGAGATATACACAAGTCAGAAATAACTTAAAGGTAGAAATATGTAAATCCTGCTGTTAAAAGTTTAAATACAAATAACACCTGAACACTGCGACTTTATTTTTACAGGTGTATTTGTCTGTTATGCATATGTGCTAAGGTGTAGAGAGAGTTTGGGTTGGTGGTGTTCTTAGTCCATTGGAGCACACTGAGGGCACAGTCTGTGTTGTTTGGGGAATCAGGTCCTTTCTTGATGGTGAGGCTGAACTCACTGAGTCTGCACATACTCAAGGATTTCCTGAGCTTTGGATCAGTCACCGTGCTCAGGTGTTTTTTTTTTTTTTTTTTTTCAATTTCAACTTAAACGGAGAAGTCGTGTGGCTTTAACTCAGTTGAAATAACTTAAAAAAAAATCTATGCAAATTGTTTCACCAATTTTTCTAGTTGAGACAGCAGGTGCTTTTGAAGAGTGTGGTGAAGAAGGAGCTGAGCCAGAAGGCAAAGTTCTCAATTTACCAGTCGATTTATGCTCTCGTCAACTTTGGGTAATAACTGAAAGATTAAGATCACAGATACAAGCGGTGGACATGAGGTTCCTCCGTCGGGTATCTGGACTTACACTCCTGGACAGGGTGAGTAGCTCGAGGGACTCTGCTTCTTCACATCAGGAGGAGCCAGCTGAGGTGGTTCGTCCCTGGTCATCTCACTTGGGAAGTCTTCCAGGGACGTCCAACTGGGAGGAGTCCCTGGTGAAGATCCAGGACACACTGGAGGGATTATATTTTCCAGATGGATTGGGAACTCCTTGACATCCCCCAGGAAGAGGTACAGAACCTGACCAAGGAGAGGGAAATGTGGGATGAGCTGCATAGTCTGCTGCCACAGTAAGAGAAAATGAATGAATGATTGAATGAATGAATTAAAGTACAGGGTCCCCAAAGCAAAAACAGACATATAAAATAAAAAGCCGCAAACTGTTCAACTTAATGTGTGTTTGATTTGGAGTTTGGCCTTTGAGACATCTGGAGGGGATCTGGATGAGGACGTCCCTGCTTCTGCCCAGGCTGAAGAACCCGAGGCCCCCTGGGAGGGAAACAGTCACAGCTGAGCTCTTCCTCACCACGTCTGCAGATCCAGATGGACTTTTGGGTGTAAATCATGTTTGGTGAAACAGTGTTCTGAACTGATGTGGCTGCATTTGAAAAGAAGAAGGCATTTTTGGTGCTTTTAGTAGTTGTGATTTGTTAGTTTTTGTGTTTGACTTCATAATGATTTCTCAAACTTAATTTCATGTCTAGTATACTGATCATTAGACACATACTATTGGCATAGCTTGGTAAAATACGCCATCTAGTGGTTGTTTTTATTCGCTTTGTTTCAGACAGTAGAAGAAGAATTCAGACAGGAAGTCACTGAAAAACGGTCTCTGCAGTTCATAGCAGCTCCACTTTCCTGATTCTTTCATTTTGTTGTTTGTTAAAGCATTGTCTGTAAGTATTTCATAGTAAAAATAATTGGACACCAGTCCTTTGGTTGTATATTTAAGATTTAAACCGTTTTTGCCGCACTATAAAAGATTTAAAACCGTACGCTAATTTTCATGCTAATCGCTAAGCTAACGGCTATATCTCATGGTTATGTCTTGGGCCATACTAAAATACAAAATGTGACGACACGGGAACTCATAATAACGAAATGGGGGTAGAATGTGACGAAATGGAGCAGGTTGAACCAGACTGACTCCAAATAATTCCTTTTATTTAATAGTTTAGCTTTTGTTTTTGTGAGATGCGCTCAGTACATGTAGTAGGGGCTGGTGCGCCATCTGGCGTTCAAGAGATGAAACTTCAGTCAATGGGTCAGTCTAATCCATTTTGCCGTGTTTAACCCCAATTTCGTTATTATCAGTCCCAATTCGCTTAAAAATTATTAAAAGTAATTAATTGAATCATATTTGGAGTCAGTCTGCTCCATTTCGTTACATTTTACCCCCATTTCGTGATTATTGGGCTCCATTTCGTATTTTGGTATAGCCGTTAATACCTATGGCAGTGTGCTAGTTGCAGCTTGACGCTATTGTTGTAGTCCAAATATTGATATGCTTTTTTCTGTTTTTTTTTTTGTTTTTTTTTGTGTGTGTGTGTGTGTGTGTGTATTGTTACAGTTTTACAAAAAAAGATAAAACTCAGTAAACTACATTGAATGTCTCCCGGAGTCTGCAAAGGTTCTGGATCTGTGTTTTGCTGTTTGGATAGCAAAATCAGTTTCTAACGAGACCATTTACAGTGACAAGACGACACTACAGCAAAGCTACAGAAGCCAGCGCCATCTCAAAGAGCGGAATAAAGAGTGACCAGGCAGCAGAAATCTGTGTTTCAACACCTCTACACAGGAAACAAACTGACTCAAAATGACTGAAACCAAAATGCCAAAAAAGTGGTCAAGATCCAGCATTGAACTACTAAGTGCAAAAGCAACAGCTGAAGCTGGTCAAATAAGATCCTCCTATACACAAAAAGAAATAGAAATCAAAGTTGAACAAGCATGTTTTCAAGCCACTCTTGATGCTCTTGGGGCTCTTAGAAGGTGGACTACTTGAATTGAGCTTTGAAACACGCATTTTCAAAGATAACACTAGTGAATGTGTACCGTGCTGGCTACAAAGAGCAAACAAAGAAAATGAATGCAATCTTGGATGAACAGAGCAACCGCTCACTTGCTTACTTTCAGTTGTTTGACCTCTTCCAGATCCAAGGAACAAATCACCCATACACGCTAAAGATGTGCTGGACTCACAGGGGTAACTGGAAGGAGAGCCTGTGGCTTCATGGTGGAGTCAGTGAATGAAAAGCTAAGCCTTCCTTTGCCACCACTCCTGGAATGCAACGACTTTCCCAATAACCGCTCAGAAATCCCTACCTCAGAAGCTGCCCGTCACCACGCCCCTGCAACAGATTGCTGATATGATCCCACCACTAGATCATACTGCTTTTCCTCCACAGAGATGTACTGAAGGTTCATATGGTCAGAGAGCAAAATAAATGGCCCAGGCAACTCCCCATTTGCTCAGAGACTTGATTTAGGATGGGTGATGGTCAAAGACGTCTGGCTGGCTGGAGTACACTGACCCTCACAAGTGAACACCTACTAAACCTTTGTTGTGGAGAACAGCCGAACAAGCTACTTTCAGCCACGCAAAGGTCAAATCAAAGTCAGAGACATTCACAAAGATTCCTGAGCACTACCAAAATCAAGGACAAATTGGTCAACAAATTTTTATACGCACAGTGGACGACCACAAACTTGCTCCTTCAGTCAAGGACACACGTTTTCTCCAAATGGACTTTGAGTTTTATCAATGCAGTGATTACAGGTTGGTCGGCTCTCTGTCTTTCTGGTCACCACGGCAACGGCTACCAAACAACAGACAACTGGCTTAGACTGCCTCATGTCCTTCAGACGCACTCTAGAAAAACGGCCTAAGATGAAAGCACATTTTCTGGATTTCATGAAGAACATGCTTAGCAGATATGCAGAAGTTGCTCCACCTCTTGGTCAGAACCAAGAATGCTGGTACCTGCGTCTGTTCAGGGTTTATCACTCAAGGAAGCCAAATAAAATCAGGGTTGTGTTTGACTCAAGTGCTCCATACAAGGGAGCCTCACTCGATGTGTTTCTTACAGGCTCAGACCTCAACAACAGTCTGGTGGGTGTGCTAATGAGGTTCAGTAAAAGTCACAAAAACTGAAGATATTGAACACATGTTCCAGTTTTGTTGTTGAAGTGAACCACAGAGACTTTCTCTGCTTCTTATGATACAAAGATAATGCCTTGTCCTCAGACATTATTGAGTACCGTATGTGTGTGCACATCTTTGAGAACAGTCCTTCACCCTCCGTCACCATGTATGGCCTGAAAAGAGCCGCAGCTATTGGTGAAATGCACTTTGCAAGTGAGGTGCGGCAGTTTATTGAGCAAGAGTTCTATGTTGATGATGTTCTAAAGTCGTTTGCTACAGAGGAAGAAGCAATTCACGTTCTCAACATGCCCTTGCAGCTTCAAACCTCCGACTACACAAATTCACCTCCAATTGTGCTGCCCTCCTAGAGGCCTTTCACACGGAGGACAGGGCAAAAGACTTTGAGAACTTAGACTTGTGTGCTCAGGATTTACCCGTACAGCGCAGTCTAGGGCTGTTGTGGTACACTGGTGCAGACTTGTTCACATTCAAAGTTGATGATGATCAAAAACCCTTCACACGTAGAGGCGTCCTCTCCACCATTAATAGCCTCTACAACCCACTTGAGTTTCTCGCTCCTGTCACAGTTAAAGGCAGATTCATTCTAAGAGAACTGGGATGCACCTCTTCCAGACAGCATGAAAGCAGAGTGGAGTAAATGGAAAGACTCACTCCAAGAGTTGCAAAATCTCCAAATATTACGTCCAAAACCTACAGTAAGTCCAACACGTTTTGAGAAGTTCTTCAACTACAGTACTCGCATCAGAGTAATGGCTTGTTGGAATCATGTTGGTTGTTCCTTTGCTCACTCCAACAAAGCTTCCAGTCGTTGTGGCTGGCACCTTTGCCGACCTACAGAACAGGAGCTTGTAAAAGCCAAAGTTTACATTGTAAAAAGTGTTCAAAGTGAGTACTATAAAGACAAACTGAAACATATACAAGAAAAGACCAAGATTCCCCCCTCAAGCAGCCTCTGGAAGCTGCACCCTATTCTCGACAAACATGGACTCTTAAGATTTGGGGGGCATATCGCACAGTCTGAGCTAGGCATTGACGTCACCAATCCCCTCCTCATTCCTGCTCGACATCACCTCCCAACACTCCTAATCCGCCGCTACCATGAGACTGTGAAACATCAGGGGAGGCATTTCACAGAGGGCACAATTAGAGTAGCAGGATTCTGGCTAGTAGGAGCAAGGCGAAGCATCAGCTTGTGTTATTACAAGTGCGTCACCTGGATGAAATTACGAGAAAAAACAATGTCAACAAATGGGAAATTTACCATCTGAGCGAATGCAAGTAGCACCCTCCTTCACATATGTGGCTGTCGATGTGTTCGGGCCGTGGGATGTGATGACACGCCGCACAAGAGCAGGACAAGCATACTCTGAAAGGTGGGCAGTAATGTTCTCACATACACTCAAAAAAAATAAAATCTCAGATTTACTTAATGTTATGTCAAGTGGTTCCACACAACTGCTTTAAGCAACTGTCAAGATATTTGGTTTCATAGTATTTACTCAATACAGTTTATTGGCTAGATGTAACTTCACTGCATTACATGGTTGGTACACGACTCTGTTACTTTAGACTTACATAATCAGGTTAAGTAACTTATGTCAAAAACTATTAGCTGGTACATGACTCTGTTGCTTTAGAGTTACATAATCAGGTTAAGTAACTCATCTCATATACTATTACATATCAGTTATTTACTCAGGTTATGTCCATATCAAGCAACCAAGTTCTTTAGCATTTATTTAAAGCAGTTAACCACTTGACATAACATTTTAAGTAGATGCCCCTATGTCATTAAACATAAGACAGCAGGCAAATTATTACACAAAATCCTGCATTTAATAAGCATTTTCAGTGCATATTAACGAAACAATTGTTTACAAACTGAAAGATTAAGAACAATCTCTAACAGAACATGAAGGCAAATACAAAATGCAGTCAGATTCTGTAAACCAGTGGAAAAAAGTAAAACCCTTTGGCTGCTCCCTTGTTTGCACTTGGGGTTGCCACAGCAAATCCAAGGTGGTTCTGCATGTTGAATTGGCACAAGTTTTACGCCGGATGCCCTTCCTGATGCAACTCCACATTACATGGAGAAATGTGGCAGGGGTGGGATTTGAACCAGGAACCTTCTGCACTGAAACCAAGTGCATTAACCACTTGCCAACCACCCCTGCTCTGTAAACCAGTGAAATCAGCAGATTTTCTGTAAAGATGAGTAAAGTGCAAATCAGTTTTTGTTCAACATGTAGTGAAGCATGAAACATTTCTTTTTCTCTACTAGAATTTCCAGTATAATTCAAACACCCTAAGTAATGAAACATCTGAAGTTATAAAACAGTGTGGTGCATTAACAGCTGACAAACCTCACTTTTTTCCTAAATAAAAATAAAATCACAGAGGCTAAATATCTTAAAAAGACAGCACAAATGCAACACTGACTTAAGTTCTTAAACATACAGTGCCCTCCAAAAATGTTGGAACATTTATTATACACATTTTAATTTGTTCATGCCATTTCAAATGCAAAAAAACAAAATTATCTTCCTTAAACTCAGACTGAAAGCAAATCTCTACAACTTGATATAAATTAATTAAAAATATAAAATCCAAAATGATGGATTGCATAAGTAATGGAACTCTTTGGTATAATACCTGTAAATTACCAGTTTTATTGCCAGTTTTCTTCAGACAAGTCGGGGGATGGATTCATGAACGTTTCCAAGTCACTTAATATGTTTTGATTATGTACTTCCCCCTGGCAGCCCCCTGCGCTTCCCAGAATGCACTGTGGCATCAGCAGAGTTCCGCTTTAGGGCACAGTGTAAACAAACCTTGTGAAATATGGACAACAAGACACTGAACTCGTTGAATCAACGGCATCCACATACTCACTAGCCATTATTTACGTGCGCTGTTAGATGCCGTCTCGCAGTCTGTAACTCGCACAAGAGGTCATTTTCAGCAGAGTTCTGGTGTCAGGAGCTCAGCACTCACTGTGTAAACACATCTCATGAAGTATGGACAATAAGACAACATCGAGGCACTGCAGAAGTCCATCACAGGTGCTACATCTCCTCTAGATTTGTCTCCTCTAGACAGGTGCTACATCTCCTTGAATTGCTGGCTGTCTGAGTGGTGTCCAAAAAATGAGGTGGGCTTCATAGATAATTGGCAAAGCTTCTGGGGAAAACCTGGTCTTGTTAGGAGAGACGGCATCCATCCCACTTTGGATGGAGCAGCTCTCATTTCTAGAATCTGGCTAATTTTCTTAGATCCTCCAAACCGTGACTATCCAGGGTTGGGACCAGGAAGCAGAGTTGTAGTCTTACACACCTCTCTGCAGCTTCTCTCCCCCTGCCATCCCCTCATTACCCCATCCCCGTAGAGACGGTGCCTGCTCCCAGACTACCAATAACCAGCAAAAATCTATTTAAGCATAAAAATTCAAAAAGAAAAATAATATAGCACCTTCTACTGCACCACAGACTAAAACAGTTAAATGTGGTCTATTAAACATTAGGTCTCTCTCTTCTAAGTCCCTGTTGGTAAATGATAATAATTGATCAACATATTGATTTATTCTGCCTAACAGAAACCTGGTTACAGCAGGATGAATATGTTAGTTTAAAGGGGTCAACACCCCCGAGTCACACTAACTGTCAGAATGCTCGTAGCACGGGCCGGGGCGGTGGATTAGCAGCAATCTTCCATTCCAGCTTATTAATTAATCAAAAACCCTAGACAGAGCTTTAATTCATTTGAAAGCTTGTCTCTTAGTCTTGTCCATCCAAATTGGAAGTCCCAAAAACCCAGTTTTATTTGTTATTATCTATCGTCCACCTGGTCGTTACTGTGAGTTTCTCTGTGAATTTTCAGGACCTTTTGTCTGACTTAGTGCTTAGCTCAGATAAGATAATTATAGTGGCGATTTTAAACATCCACACAGATGCTGAGAATGACAGCCTCAACACTGCATTAATCTATTATTAGACTCTATTGGCTTTGCTCAAAAAGTAAATGAGTCCACCCACCACTTTAATCATATCTTAGATCTTGTTCTGACTTATGGTATGGAAATAGAAGACTTAACAGTATTCCCTGAAAACTCCCTTATGTCTGATCATTTTTTAAAAAAATCAATCAATCAATCAACTTTTTTCTTGTATAGCGCCAAATCACAACAAACAGTTGCCCCAAGGCGCTCCACATTGCAAGGCAAGGCCATACAATAATCATGAAACACAGTCTACGTCTAAAGCAACATAACCAAGGGATGGTCCAGGGTCACCCGATCCAGCCCTAACTATAAGCCTTAGCGAAAAGGAAAGTTTTAAGCCTAATCTTAAAAGTAGAGAGGGTATCTGTCTCCCTGATCTGAATTGGGAGCTGGTTCCACAGGAGAGGAGCCTGAAAGCTGAAGGCTCTGCCTCCCATTCTACTCTTACAAACCCTAGGAACTACAAGTAAGCCCGCAGTCTGAGAGCGAAGCGCTCTAATGGGGTAATATGGTACTATGAGGTCCCTAAGATAAGATGGGACCTGATTATTCAAAACCTTATAAGTAAGAAGAAGAATTTTAAATTCTATTCTAGCATTAACAGGAAGCCAATGAAGGGAGGCCAACACGGGTGAGATATGCTCTCTCCTGCTAGTCCCCGTCAGTACTCTAGCTGCATCATTCTGAACCAACTGAAGGCTTTTTAGGGAACTTTTAGGACAACCTGATAATAATGAATTACAATAGTCCAGCCTAGAGGAAACAAATGCATGAATTAGTTTTTCAGCATCACTCTGAGACAAGACCTTTCTGATTTTAGAGATATTGCGTAAATGCAAAAAGGCAGTCCTACATATTTGTTTAATATGCGCTTTGAATGACATATCCTGATCAAAAATAACTCCAAGATTTCTCACAGTATTACCAGAGATCAGGGAAATGCCATCCAGAGTAACGATCTGGTTAGACACCATGCTTCTAAGATTTGTGGGGCCAAGTACAATAACTTCAGTTTTATCTGAGTTTAAAAGCAGGAAATTAGAGGTCATCCATGTCTTTATGTCTGTAAGACAATCCTGCAGTTTAGCTAATTGATGCGTATCCTCTGGCTTCATGGATAGATAAAGCTGGGTATCATCTGCGTAACAATGAAAATTTAAGCAATACCGTCTAATAATACTGCCCAAGGGAAGCATGTATAAAGTGAATAAAATTGGTCCTAGCACAGAACCTTGTGGAACTCCATAATTAACTTTAGTCTGTGAAGAAGATTCCCCATTTACATGAACAAACTGTAATCTATTAGACAAATATGATTCAAACCACCGCAGCGCAATGCCTTTAATACCTATGACATGCTCTAATCTCTGTAATAAAATTTTATGGTCAACAGTATCAAAAGCAGCACTGAGGTCCAACAGAACAAGCACAGAGATAAGTCCACTGTCCGAAGCCATAAGAAGATCATTTGTAACCTTCACTAATGCTGTTTCTGTACTATGATGAATTCTAAAACCTGACTGAAACTCTTCAAATAGACCATTCCTCTGCAGGTGATCAGTTAGCTGTTTTACAACTACCCTCTCAAGAATCTTTGAGAGAAAAGGAAGGTTGGAGATTGGCCTATAATTAGCTAAGATAGCTGGGTCAAGTGATGGCTTTTTAAGTAATGGTTTAATTACTGCCACCTTAAAAGCCTGTGGTACATAGCCAACTAACAAAGATAGATTGATCATATTTAAGATTGAAGCATTAAATAATGGTAGGACTTCCTTGAGCAGCCTGGCAGGAATGGGGTCTAATAAGCATGTTGATGGTTTGGATGAAGTAACTAATGAAAATAACTCAGACAGAACAATCGGAGAGAAAGAGTCTAACCAAATACCGGCATCACTGAAAGCAGCCAAAGATAACGATACATCTTTGGGATGGTTATGAGTAATTTTTTCTCTAATAGTCAAAATTTTGTTAGCAAAGAAAGTCATGAAGTCATTACTAGTTAAAGTTAATGGAATACTCAGCTCAATAGAGCTCTGACTCTTTGTCAGCCTGGCTACAGTGCTGAAAAGAAACCTGGGGTTGTTCTTATTTTCTTCAATTAGTGATGAGTAGAAAGATGTCCTAGCTTCACGAAGGGCTTTCTTATAGAGCAACAAACTCTTTTTCCAGGCTAAGTGAAGATCTTCTAATTAGTGAGACGCCATTTCCTCTCCAACTTACGGGTTATCTGCTTTAAGCTACGAGTTTGTGAGTTATACCACGGAGTCAGACACTTCTGATTTAAAGCTCTCTTTTTCAGAGGAGCTACAGCATCCAAAGTTGTCTTCAATGAGGATGTAAAACTATTGACAAGATACTCTAACTCCCTTACAGAGTTTAGGTAGCTACTCTGCTCTGTGTTGGTATATGACATTAGAGAACATAAAGAAGGAATCATATCCTTAAACCTAGTTACAGCGCTTTCTGAAAGACTTCTAGTGTAATGAAACTTATTCCCCACTGCAGGGTAGTCCATCAGGGTAAATGTAAATGTTATTAAAAAATGATCAGACAAAAGGGAGTTTTCAGGGAATACTGTTAAGTCTTCTATTTCCATACCATAAGTCAGAACAAGATCTAAATATGATTAAAGTGGTGGGTGGACTCATTTACTTTTTGAGCAAAGCCGATAGAGTCTAATAATAGATTAAATGCAGTGTTGAGGCTGTCATTCTCAGCATCTGTGTGGATGTTAAAGTCGCCCACTATAATTATCTTATCTGAGCTAAGCACTAAGTCAGACAAAAGGTCTGAAAATTCACAGAGAAACTCACAGTAACGACCAGGTGGACGATAGATAATAACAAATAAAACTGGTTTTTGGGACTTCCAATTTGGATGGACAAGACTAAGATACAAGCTTTCAAATGAATTAAAGCTCTGTCTAGGTTTTTGATTAATTAATAAGCTGGAATGGAAGATTGCTGCTAATCCTCCGCCCCGGCCCGTGCTACGAGCATTCTGACAGTTAGTGTGACTCGGGGGTGTTGACTCATTTAAACTAACATATTCATCCTGCTGTAACCAAGTTTCTGTTAGGCAGAATAAATCAATACGTTGATCAATTATTATATCATTTACCAACAGGGACTTAGAAGAAAGAGACCTAATGTTTAATAGACCACATTTAACTGTTTTAGTCTGTGGTGCAATTGAAGGTGCTATATTATTTTTTCTTTTTGAATTTTTATGCTTAAATAGATTTTTGCTAGTTATTGGTGGTCTGGGAGCAGGCACCGTCTCTATGGGGATGGGGCAACGAGGGGATGGCAGGGGGAGAGAAGCTGCAGAGAGGTGTATAAGACCACAGCTCTGCCTCCTGGTCCCAACGCTAGACAGTCACAGTTTGGAGGATCCCAAAAAATTGGCCAGATTTCTAGAAATGAGAGCTGCTCCCTCTAAAGTGGGATGGATGCCGTCTCTCCTAACAAGACCAGGTTTTCCCCAGAAGCTTTGCCAATTATCAATGAAGCCCACCTCATTTTTTGGACACCACTCAGACAGCCAGCAATTCAAGGAGAACATGCGGCTAAACATGTCACTCCCGGTCTGATTGGGGAGGGGCCCAGAGAAAACAACAGAGTCCGACATTGTTTTTGCAAAGTTACACACCGATTCAATGTTAATTTTAGTGACCTCCGATTGGCGTAACCGAGTGTCATTACTGCCGACGTGAATTACAATTTTACCAAATTTACGCTTAGCCTTAGCCAGCAATTTCAAATGTCCTTCGATGTCGCCTGCTCTGGCCCCCGGAAGACAATTGACAATGGTTGCTGGTGTCGCTAACTTCACATTTCTCAAAACAGAGTCGCCAATAACCAGAGTTTGATCCTCGGCGAGTGTATCGTCGAGTGGGGAAAAAACGGTTAGAGATGTGAACGGGTTGACGGTGTACACGGGGCTTCTGTTTAGGGCTACGCTTCCTCCTCACAGTCACCCAGTCAGCCTGCCTTCCCGACTGCACGGGGTCTGCAGGGGGGAACTAACGGCGGCTAAGCTACCTTGGTCCGCACCGACTACAGGGGCCTGGCTAGCTGTAGAATTTTCCCACGGTGCGGAGCCGAGCCTCCAATTCGCCCAGCCTGGCCTCCAAGCTACGAATAAGCTGCACTTATACAAGTACCGTTACTGCTAAAAGATGGGCCAGAAGGAATAACTAAACATTTCACACCCAGAGCAGAAAAGTGCAGGAGAGACAGGAGAAGCCGCCATGCTAAAACGGCTAAGAGCTAGTAGCTATGCTAAGCTAGCGGATTCCCAAACAGGGAATCCGACACTAGACAGGCTGTGGAGCAGCACAGGTAACGCACAACAACAGTGCTAAAAAAATAAAATAAAAATAAAAATCCACTGGACAGGCTGTGGAGCAGCACAGGCAACGCACGACAACAGTGCTAAAACAAAATAAAAATCCACTAGACAGGCTGTGGAGCAGCACAGGTAACGCACAACAACAGTGCTAAAAAAATAAAATAAAATAAAAATAAAAATCCACTGGACAGGCTGTGGAGCAGCACAGGTAACGCACAACAACAGTGCTAAAAAATAAAATAAAAAGTAAAAATAAAAATCCACTAGACAGGCTTGGAGCAGCACAGGTAACGCACGACAACAGTGCCTAAAACAAATAAAATCCACTAGGACAGGCTGTGGAGCAGCACAGGTACGCACAACAACAGTGCTAAAACAAATAAAAATCCCCTAGACAGGCTGTGGAGCAGCACAGGTAACGCACAACAACAGTGCTAAAACAAAATAAAAATCCACTAGACAGGCTGTGGAGCAGCACAGGTAACGCACACAACAGTGCTAAAACAAAATAAAAATCCCTGGACAGGCTGTGGAGCAGCACAGGTAACGCACAACACCGTGGCTAAAAAATAAAATAAAAATAAAAATCCACTGGACAGGCTGTGGAGCAGCACAGGCAACGCACGGACAACAGTTGGCTAAAACAAAATAAAATCCACTAGACAGGCTGTGGAGCAGCACAGGTAACGCACGACAACAGCGCTAAATAAAATCCACTGGACAGGCTGTGGAGCAGCACAGGTAACGCACGACAACAGCGCCAAAAAAATAAAATCAAAATCAAAATCCACTGGCAGGCTGTGGAGCAGCACAGGTAACACCACGACAAGCAGTGGTAAAAAATAAAATAAAATCCACTGGACAGGCTGTGGAGCAGCACAGTAACGCATGACAACAGTGCTAAAAATAAAATAAAAATCCACTTGGACAGGCTGTGGAGCAGCACAGGTAACGCACGCAACAAGTGCTAAAAAAAATAAATAATAAATAAATAAAATAAAATAATAAAATAAAATCCACTGGACAGGCTGGCGGAGCAGCACAGTACACACGACAACAGTGGTAAAAAATAAATAAAAATCCCTAGACAGGCTGTGGAGCAGCACAGGTAACACACGACAACAGTGCCAAAAAAAATAAAATCAAATCAAAATCCAATGGACAGGCTGTGGAGCAGCACAGGCAACGCACGACAACAGTGCTAAAACAAAATAAAAATCCACTAGACAGGCTGTGGAGCAGCACAGGTAACGCACGACAACAGTGCTAAAATAAAATAAAAATCCACTAGACAGGCTGTGGAGCAGCACAGGTAACACACGACAACAGTGCTAAAAAATAAAATAAAAATAAAAATCCACTGGACAGGCTGTGGAGCAGCACAGGCAACGCACGACAACAGTGCTAAAACAAAATAAAAATCCAACTAGACAGGCTGTGGAGCAGCACAGGTAACGCACGACAACAGCGCTAAATAAAAATCCACTGGACAGGCTGTGGAGCAGCACAGGTAAACGCATGACAACAGCGCCCAAAAAAATAAAAATCAAAATCCACTGGACAGGCTGTGGAGCAGCACAGGTAACGCACGACAACAGTGCTAAAAAAAAAATAAATAAATAAATAAAAAAAAAAAAAAAAAAATAATAAAATAAAAAATCCACTGGACAGGCTGCGGAGCAGCACAGGTAAACACGACAACAGTGGTAAAAAATAAAATAAAACCACTGTACAGGCTGTGGAGCAGCACAGGTAACACACGACAACAGTGGTAAAAAATAAAATAAAAATCCACTGAACAGGCTGTGGAGCAGCACAGGTAACACACGACAACAGTGGTAAAAAATAAATAAAAATCCACTGAACAGGCTGTAGAGCAGCACAGGTAACGCACGACAACAGTGGTAAAAAATAAAATAAAAATCCACTGAACAGGCTGTAGAGCAGCACAGGTAACACACGACAACAGTGGTAAAAAATAAAATAAAAATCCACTGAACAGGCTGTAGAGCAGCACAGGTAACGCACGACAACAGTGCTAAAAATAAAATAAAATCCACTGGGACAGGCTGTGGAGCAGCACAGGTAACGCACGACAACAGTACTAAATAAAATAAAAATCCACTAGGCAGGCTGTGGAGCAGCACGACAACAGTGCTAAAAAAATAAAATAAAACGAAAGCGTTAGCAAGCTTGCCAACGCTGATGAGGTTAGCTGATAAAAGAGCTCCGTCGCGATGCTTCGACCGTTAGAGGTCTTCTTTAGGCGTTGGAGCACGGTGAAAAAGTAAAAAAAAAAGTAAAAAAGTCTTGAAAAAGACTGTTAATTCAAAGAACTCAAACAGCTCAGTTCAAACAGCTAACAGATACAGCAGAACACCGCTGTGCTCCGGAACCAGAAACCCTGTGATATGCCTGTGACGTAATCTAGTTTATAAAAATAACATTTACATTTACCCTGATGGACTACCCTGCAGTGGGGAATAAGTTTCATTACACTAGAAGTCTTTCAGAAAGCGCTGTAACTAGGTTTAAGGATATGATTCCTTCTTTATGTTCTCTAATGTCATATACCAACACAGAGCAGAGTAGCTACCTAAACTCTGTAAGGGAGTTAGAGTATCTCGTCAATAGTTTTACATCCTCATTGAAGACAACTTTGGATGCTGTAGCTCCTCTGAAAAGAGAGCTTTAAATCAGAAGTGTCTGACTCCGTGGTATAACTCACAAACTCGTGAGCTTAACAGCAGATAACCCGTAAGTTGGAGAGGAATGGCGTCTCACTAATTTAGACGATCTTCACTTAGCCTGGAAAAAAGATGTTTGTTGCTCTATAAAAAGCCCTCCGTAAAGCTAGGAACACTTTCTACTCATCACTAATTGAAGAAAATAAGAACAACCCCAGGTTTCTTTTCAGCACTGTAGCCAGGCTGACAGAGTCAGAGCTCTATTGAGCTGAGTATTCCATTAACTTTAACTAGTAATGGACTTCAGACTTTCTTTGCTAACAAAATTGTGACTATTAGAGAAAAAATTACTCTAACCATCCCAAAGATGTATCGTTATCTTTGGCTGCTTTCAGTGATGCGGTATTTGGTTAGACTCTTTCTCTCCGATTGTTCTGTCTGAGTATTTTCATTAGTTACTTCATCCAAACCATCAACATGTTTATTAGACCACATTCCTGCCAGGCTGCTCAAGGAAAGTCCTACCCTTATTTAATGCTTCAATCTTAAATATGATCAAACTATCTTTGTTAGTTGGCTATGTACCACAGGCTTTAAGGTGGCAGTAATTAAACCATTACTTAAAAAGCATCACTTGACCCAGCTATCTTAGCTAATTATAGGCCCATCTCCAACCTTCCTTTTCTCTCAAGATTCTTGAGAGGGTAGTTGTAAAACAGCTAACTGATCACCTGCAGAGGAAATGGTCTATTTGAAGAGTTTCAGTCAGGTTTTAGAATTCATCATAGTACAGAAACCGCCATTAGTGAAGGTTACAAATGATCTTCTTATGGCTTCGGACAGTGGACGTATCTCTGTGCTGTTCTGTTGGACCTCAGTGCTGCTTTTGATTACTGTTGACCATAAAATTTTATTACAGAGATTAGAGCATGTCATAGGTATTAAAGCACTGCGCGCGGTGGTTTGAATCATATTTGTCTAATAGATTACAGTTTGTTCATGTAAATGGGGAATCTTCTTCACAGACTAAGTTAATTATGGAGTTCACAAGGTTCTGTGCTAGGACCAATTTTATTTCACTTTATACATGCTTCCTTAGGCAGTATTATTAGACGGTATTGCTTAAATTTTCATTGTTACGCAGCTGATACCCAGCTTTATCTATCCATGAAGCCAGAGGATACCCACCAATTAGCTAAACTGCAGGATTGTCTTACAGACATAAAGACATGGATGACCTCTAATTCCTGCTTTTAAACTCAGATAAAACTGAAGTTATTGTACTTGGCCCCACAAATCTTAGAAGCATGGTGTCTAACCAGATCTTTACTCTGGATGGCATTTCCCTGACCTCTAGTAATACTGTGAGAAATCTTGGAGTCATTTTGATCAGGATATGTCATTCAAAGCGCATATAAACAAATATGTAGGACTGCCTTTTTGCATTTACGCAATATCTCTAAAATCAGAAAGGTCTTGTCTCAGAGTGATGCTGAAAACTAATTCATGCATTTATTTCCTCTAGGCTGGACTATTGTAATTCATTATTATCAGGTTGTCCTAAAGTTCCCTAAAAAGCCTTCAGTTGGTCAGAATGCTGCAGCTAGAGTACTGACGGGGACTAGCAGGAGAGAGCATATCTCTACCCGTGTTGGCCTCTCTTCATTGGCTTCCTGTTAATTCTAGAATAGAATTTAAAATTCTTCTTCTTACTTATAAGGTTTTTGAATAATCAGGTCCCATCTTATCTTAGGGACCTCGTAGTACCATATTACCCCATTAGAGCGCTTCGCTCTCAGACTGCAGGCTTACTTGTAGTTCCTAGGGTTTGTAGAGTAGAATGGGAGGCAGAGCCTTCAGCTTTCAGGCTCCTCTCCTGTGGAACAGCTCCCAATTCAGATCAGGGAGACAGATACCCTCTCTACTTTTAAGATTAGGCTTAAACTTTCCTTTTCGCTAAGGCTTATAGTTAGGGCTGGATCAGGTGACCCTGGACCATCCCTTGGTTATGCGGCTTTAGACGTAGACTGTGGGGGGGGTTCCCATGATGCACTGTTTCTTTCTCTTTTTGCTCCGTATGCCATCACTCTGCATTTAATCATTAGTGATCGATCTCTGCCCCCCTCCACAGCATGTCTTTTTCCTGGTTCTTTCCCTCAGCCCCAACCAGTCTCAGCAGAAGACTGCCCCTCCCTGAGCGTTGGTTCTGCTGGAGGTTCTTCCTGTTAAAGGGAGTTTTTCCTTCCCACTGTAGCCAAGTGCTTGCTCATAGGGGGTCCGTTTTGACCGTTGGGTTTTTCATAATTATTGTATGGCCTTGCCTTACAATCTAGAGCGCCTTGGGGCAACTGTTTGTTGTGATTTGGCGCTATATAAAAAAAAGTTGATTGATTGATTGATAGATAACCCTCTCAAGTTGGGAGAGCATATAATTATCATAATCACCCCTGAACTAGCTAAATCAATGCCATCCACATCCTTGCTTTGCCATTGTTTACATGTGTTATGAGACAGCACTCTGCTGGCACCGCGGTGCTTTCTGGAAGTGCAGGCAGCCATCGGGGGATTATGGGAAACGCTAAAGTACAGAATTATTCCAAAGCGTTCCATTACTTATGTAACCCATCGTCTTGGCTTTTATATTTTTAATTAATTTATGTGAGTGAAGCGGCGCACAGCGGCGCGAAGCTCACTCGTGGTACAGTGCGCCCTAAACAGGAAGTGCCAATTTTCAAATCCACAGTAAAACAGGAAATGTTCAAATGTCAAACACTTCCTGGATTGACAGACGAGATCCCATGGAATCTCAAAGGAACTCCCTGGCAAGCTCACGCTCAAACAGGAAGTGCCAAATTATCAGTCACAGTGAAACAGGAAATGTTTAAATGTCAAACACTTCCTGGCATGGGTGGCGCTAGAGCGGATGCCGGGATTTCACTGGACTCTCCTGAAGTCTGATTGGACACCGATGATTGACATGTCACGGCACCACACGTTTGGTTGTAAAGAGCTGCATTTTGAAATCAGTGAGTCACATTGACTGCTAGGTTCCTCCTGTCCAGTAGTTTGTGCTGTGTACCACAAAAAGTTCTAATCCACTTTAGTAGAAGAAGAAAAATGTTTGCTCCAGATTTGAACTGAACACGTCGTTAGAACTATGGACGTCTAATCACACCAAACTCATATTGGTGAGTAAACAACTGTATTTTATGCCAGAAATGAGGTCCAGGTTGTTAAAAGCAGCATTTCTCTTTTAATTCGGGTTGGCTTATGTACACATTTTTAAGCTAACAGACAACAGCTGGTTCTGTTGGCTTATTAGGGCAGCAGAAACTGAAACAATCCTTCAAGTGGCGATACAAGCATCAAATTCAGCACAAATACAGCTGTAGCAAAATTAATGGAGCAGCTTTAACTTTTGACCCCTGTACAAACTGAAACTGGCCTGGAATCTTTATGATCAGGCAAATAATGTGGTGTAGTTTTCTATATGATTGGAGCGTATTTTAATTTAGACCAGAGGTGGGCAACTTGTTCTAGAAAGGGCCAAGAGGGTATAGGTTTTCTTTGCAGCCACTGATTCCACCAGGGGATTTCACTGATTATCATCACTTTGAGCAGATGGAATCAGTTAATCAGTGAAATCCCGTGGTGGAATCAGTGGCTGCAAAGAAAACCTGCACCCTCTTGGCCCTTTATGCAACAAGTTGCCCACCCCTGATTTAGACCCCTGTGTAATTCTTCAATTGACCCCTACCTGGCTGCCTATTGAAAATTCAAGTGGCCAATCAGTTTTTTTTAAAGAGTTAATGTCCATGGATATTTGTGCTAAATTGATGCTTGCATGACCATTTGCAGGATTCCACTCTAAATATTCTCTTATCTGCTGCACTATGTATGACATGTAAAATACTGCTCCTCAGTGTTTCTCAATTGCCCTCAAAAGTATTGGAACACTTGGTATTTCACACATTTTAGTTTGTTTATTCCATTTCAAATCCATTTTTTTTTTCTAAAATTATCTTCCTTAACTCAAACTGGATCTCTACAACTTGATATAAATTAATTAAAAATATATAATCCACCTTCTTGATGAAGTGGTGTCGAGGAGGATTTTCTTCAAAAGAAGACCTGAAAGTTCAGCTACAATTTGACAGAAAGTACATTTGAGATGAAAGCCTAGATTTGATGTTTTGATGAAATAAACTTTTGTATTTCTTCATAATTGATGTAAATAAAGTCCAGGACATATTCATTGACTTGGAAATGTTCATGTTTCCATCCCCTGACTTGTGTAAAGAAACCGGCAATAAAACTGATTTTATTTACAGGTTTTATCAAGTTTTAGAGATTTGCTTTCAGTTTGAGGAAGATCATTTTAGAAATTTTTATTCATTTTTTTGTATTTATTGTGCTTAAAATTACTTAAACAAATTAAAATGTGTGAAATTCCACATGTTCCAGTACTTTTTGAGGGCACAGTATCCTAACCTTATGATGAGTGCAAAATGAGTGTGGTATTATTACTGTTTTGTTTACGAATGTTTCATTTTCACTGTTGCTGCACTTTGTCAACTCATAGTAATATCATTTATCATATTGATATGAAAATTAAGTAAGGTATGTCATCTATTAAGCATTCCAAATCTAAGGTGGAACTCTGCTAAGGTACACCGAAATATCTTAAAAAAAAAAAAAAAGAGAGAGAGAGTAGAGACACTTTAGTGGCTGGTCTTAAGAACCAGGGATGGTAGGTTGAAAAGCTTTTCATTCCCATGGGAACTCTCCCTACCCACCTTAGCGGCTCAAGAATTTGGACAGCATGTATATGTGACATTTACATGACAATTTATGACAATATTGAGATACCATAATTGGGCCATATTGTGCAGGCTACTGTCGACTAGCTGAAAACTTGGAATATATTTACATATAAAAAAAAATGGTTAAAGTGGCAGGGGGTTAAGAGGGCTGTCATTAGGGGGGTCAGCAAAAAAAAAAAAAAGCTAAAAGGTTTTAGTAATGCTCATGCTCCCAAGAACCATTTTACTGAAAAAGGTCTGAAGGACCTAAAGGACATGGTTAGATGGCGAGGAGCTTTTCCAAGTATGTGAGAGGCAAATAAAGAAAAATGCTTAAAAAGACGGGGAGTCCCAGAAGCTGAAAGGTTTTTGCCATGTTCATGCTCCCCTGAAGCATTTACTCAAAATAAAGTCTGAAGAACCTAAAAGACATGGTGAGATGCTGACGAGCTTCGCTCGTTCATGTCCGTGACATTTGCATATTATCAAGTTGCAGAGATTTGCTTTGAGTTTAAGGAAGATCATTTTAGAAGTTTATTTTTTGTATTTGAAATGGCATAAAGAAATTCAAATTTGTAAAGTATCAAGTGTGTCAATACTTTTGGAGGGCACTGTATATTGCCAAAAAACTAACGAATGACATTCACAACAACTTGAAAGAATACACGGTTAGTGTTGGATTTGAAACGGTGGTGGACAATGGCACAAACCATGACATGAACATTAACAATCTAATTCTCCAAACTACCACAATGAAAAGCATTCAGGCAAGCTGTGAAACAAAGTGCTTCCACTGCCTCCACTCGTATGCCCCGTTTATTCTTGGACTTTATGCCGTAGCACTTGGACTTTGTTTGATAGGTTTTTGCATCACGTTCCATCAGTACTTTCTGAAAAAAAATTCAAAAGTGTACTTGCGGTAGGCTGGGTAGCTGAGGTTTAAGGTGTAGATCAGGCCGAACAGCAAAGAGGCAGCAGTGGCAGCATCAGGAAGATCCCGGAGCACAGCGACACTCTCAATTATGATCCCAATGTCTTCTGCTATGCCAAAGTCACTGTCTCCTTTGCGTTGGATGATGTCGGTGCCAATGAGCGTCTTCTCCAGTTCACTTTCAGACTTATGAAAGTCCACAACCTGAAAAGGACAAAAACATGCATCGTATCAGTTGTGTGTTGTATAGCAGAGTCAAGGAATGTAGTGGTGATGAGTAATATGTGAGGTGTTCATCTTGCTGCGTGTCAGGGCAGCAGAATCAAGCAGAACGAGGAAGGAAAGAAAGAAAAATACTTGTATTTTTCCCATCAAGTTGAATGGTACACATTGGTTCATGTTTTATAACGCCAGTAATGTTATAAGTTTAACTGCTTAATACAATCTAGTAAAAATATACTGTTGCATAAAGTATATGACCAACTGCTGTTCTTAAGCTACTGCTAAGAAATAGGAGGATTATCACTTATGCTATTAACAAACAGCATATTGATTGTTCTATACAACTTTAACCATGCAGTCACCCCTTGGGTTTCAAAAGTGTAAAGGTATTTTGTCTTTATTTTTGCACATGCTGAGATTTATAAAGTGCAATGACACTTTGGAAAGATTTCTAGTATAATCTATTTCTCCTTTCACACTTACCAGATATTCTTTTATCAAGTTGTTTGGATCTTCATTGAGGTAGACGAGAAGTGCTTTGAGACTGTCTGTTGTCCTTGCTGACTTAATGTAGTTGTTTAATGTTCAAGCACAAAGCGTGACTGAGGAAAAAAGACTAAATGAACTCTTGTCAGATTAAAATACAAGCTGCTGCTTTTTATTTTTCAAAATTATTAGGCTGCAGCGCTGCGTTTCATTTATGGGTGATTCTTTAACTACGGGCACTATTGGCCTTGTAAATGTTATTTCTACCACACCATTGCCTTAAAATATAAAGCGCCTTGGGGCAACTGTTTATTGTGATTTGGCGCTATATACATGTGCTCTGGTATCACTGTTTATCTCCATAGAAACTACCCAAACAATCTTTCATACAAACTGTTTAAAGGGACATTACAGTGTTGTGGTGGAAATTACGGCAATAGTGTGGGACAACTACATTTTGTTTAAAAAAAATCACAACAGTTGTATGACATTGAATACCCCAAATATGTTTTGATTATTTTACTGATATTTTATTCAGAGATATTTTAAAACATTAGAAAAAACATTTCTTTACCATTCATTTTTATCATTGAAGATCAAAAGTCTGGGTGTGGGACAAGCACAAAACGGCAATATTTGCATATAATGATGCTGAAAAAAGGTGACAAATCATCATAGACTACTAGAACAAATTTCTTAACACACTTTCATTGTAAAGATAACTATAAAAGTGTGAAATTTCCCTTTTTTCTGCTTTTCATACAGTATGATCAAATGACATAAGTGCCCGTAGTCTAAGAATCACCCTTATTTCAATGTAAGTTATCGCTTATTATTTTCAAAAATCACGAGTTAAATCAGTCTGCATTGTTGTTTTTTCCTGCATGTTTGTGTATTTTTCCTTTATAAGAGTTTGGTTTTTGTTTGTTCTACTAAAAAGTTTTAAAAAACAATAAAATGTTAACACTTTTTCTTATAGCAGTTCTTTAATCTCAGAAATGGATCAGAAACAACCACCAAAAAAAGCTGGGACTGTATGTAAAATGAAGATAAAAATAAAAATGTTGTGATATTCCCAGTTTCCCCACTCACACCCACAGAAGCCAAACATTCTTCCAAAGTTGTGTCTTGGTGGCTTCCCTCACTTGTCTCTTCTCCAGCATGGACATTTATTTTTTGAGAATTGCCTACCTGACACAGATTTACCATAAAGTACCACACTGTTTGTATTTCTGAATGATTGATGTAAAAGTCTAAGAAATATTCAGTGAGTTGGAAATGTTCATGTATTCATCCTCTGATATTTCCCAAGAAAACTGGCTGTAAATATTATGAACTAATTCTTCCATTAACAATAAACTGCCCTGTCCCAACCTTTTTTTCTTGGAAAATGCTGCAGGCCTCAAATGTAGGAATGGATATATATTAACAAAAATAAAATAAAATAAAAATAAAGCTGATCTCACAAAACATGCAATATGTTGGTTTCATACAGTCTGCAGTTACAGAAATAGAAGACAAAGTAAATGTCAGTATCATTACGTGTACATCACCACCACATTTTGAAAAACTATGACCACAGGCCATGCATTATTTATGTTTTGTGTCTTTAGTGACTTTTTTTTTTTTTTTGGATTAAGGCAATAAGTGCCTCCCTGTATTACCACAGATGAACTGTTTCTGTTGCCACATCTTCTGTAATAAAACTGCAAAAGTTTACCACCCAAACAGGAGAGTGACTATTAATTTTTTCATGACGTGATATGTCACAGCAAAGCAGATGTGATCAATATTTAATCTGAATCGCAGTCCCAGAAAATTTTGAAATGTAATGATTTTTCTATTTCAGCTGCAATTCTTATGTTGGAATATTAAAGTTAAAGTACTTGCAAACAAAAGAAGTGTGACAAGTTTTTATTACAGTGACCAGTCAGAGCAAAGTATATGTGATAAATATTTCATTTGAGTCTCACTCACAGGTTGTCTGGACAACCACCTTTTCCTATAGGACAGGTAAACTGACAGGGTTACTTGTCGTATGGACAAGTACACTAAAAAGCTTAATGTCAATGCCTGAAGGAGTTGCATCAGGAAGGGCGTCTGATGTAAAACTTGTGCCAAATCTACATGCAGCTTCACCTCAGACCTCCTGTGGTCCTTAAGACTGAGACACCTGGATTGTGTCTCCATCACACATAAAACATGTCAAAAAGTGGGAATAAAACACATTTTAGTATGTGATTGATCAGAAAATCCAGATGAAGCAGCACCGTTTGTCTTTGAACACTTTAAGAGTTCCTGTGATGTTAAAAACTTACCAACTGTTCTTTTTGTGCTATTTACCAACTAAAATTTTTCAGAGGCCAGTTCTGTTTTTGTCCCTTTGACTCATTAAAAAGTGTTTTGTTTCAACGCACGCACGCACATTTTTGTTTCCTTATTCTGCTTTTGTCATCCAGTCTGTAATTCATTCGTTCATGTTCTGCTCCTTATCCGGGTCCAGGTTGTGGTGGCAGGAGACCAAGCAGCTCATCCCATACTTCCATCAGCCTGTGATGTGGCTTGTTTTTTCTGAAGCACTAGTGGATGTCCATGTGGCATGTCCAGAAAAGTCAAAGGACAGGGACCTTTCCAGAGAAAAGTGACAGAAGATGAGCAGTAAGGGGCGTGGCCTTTCATTGTCAACAAATACACTCATCACATTAACCGTTTCTGAGTTTCTGTGACTGTGTAATTAAAAATTAATAAAAAAAAATTCAAATACATAAATAAAACAAGTAAAAGAATAAAACAAATAAAAATAAAAACTATCCATAAGAAAGAGAATAAAAATAGGTTTTGAGCCTTGACCTCAAAGAGACAAATGCATGAATCACGGTCTCGGCATCAGCCATAGACAGGATGGGATGAATCTTTGCTATATTTCGCAGGTCTTTGTAAGCAGAAAGCAGTCTTTGTAATATTTCTAATGTGGAGGTCAAAGAACAACATAGGATCAAAAATTACCCCAAGGTTCCTCACTTTGTCAGTGTGATGTATGACACACGAGCCTAGGCTAAGCGTTAACTGGTCAAATTGATGCCGATGTCTCACTGAACCAAGAGCCATCATTTCAGTCTTATCAGAGTTTAACAGTAGGAAGTTGCTAGACATCCAACTTCTCACTGCTGCAAGGCAATCTTTTAAGGATTTTATGTGGATGAGATGACCAGCAGTTATCGGCATGTATAACTGAGTATCATCAGCATAGCAGTGAAAGATAACCCCAAAACATCACAATATGTGCCCAAGGGGTGCTATATAAAGGGAAAAAAGCAGGGGGCCGAAGAAAGACCCCCTGTGGAACCCCAAATTTCACGTCACTAAGGTTAGAGGTAGTGTTATTCTTCAAAACACAGTGAGAATGACGGGTCAGGTATGATGTCAACAATGCAAGGGCACTCCCAGTAATCCCACAGTGATTCTCCAGTCTATCGAGTAGAATATGATGATCCACAGTTTGAAACGCAGCACTGAGATCCAACAGCACCAGAACTGTAGTGGTGTTTGAATCCATTGCAAGCACTTTGGTGAGAGCCGTCTCTGTGGAATGATATTTTCTAAAAGCAGACTGTAGTGGCTCAGAAAGTTTATTCTCTCAGTAAGGTGGTCCACGAGTTGCAGTGAAACCACTTTTTCCAGAATTGTAGAGCAAAATGATAGATTTATCAGCCTATAGTTTTTCAATACACTAGGGACAAGATTAGATTTCTTAAGTAATGGTTTGCCATCACATTCACCACTCTGTACACAAAGAATGTCACCTGGACAGGTAGAATAAGTGGAAGTCAGCTCCACACCCACTCACACTACAACCACTACAACCCCCTGTATGAAATCATAAAGAACTCAGAACATAAGATCAGGTATAGTTAAAAAAAAAATATATATATATATATTCTTTGTGTCTGTGTGATCCCTGAAGCTCCCTGCATGCATTGGTGACAATAAGTATTCAGAATGTAAACTTATAGCTCAGTGTGCAGGACACACATCAGTGCTCTGATGTCTTTCATATGAAATGAATTCAGTCCTAATCATAATATCTGAGTTGTTATTCTCACCTTAAAGCCGAGCTTCAGCAGCTCATAGGCCACTCCTCGAGCCCCCACCTTTGCTTTCTCCTCACTAAAAGAGAGAACAGCAGGAATGAGAGAGTGAGATCCACACGGTTCAGCAAATACAAAGAAGGTGAACAAAGTCACTGTCAGGTCACAAGTCGTTCATGAGTCTGAAGCTCGTTGGCATGAGCAAAGTTGGTGCTTAAATCTTGCAATATGCCAGCCATAAAATAAAATGTGTGATTATAGATGTGTATGTTTATGGGTTGTGTGGAATGTGAACTTTTTTGCTCTGACACAGGTGACCTTTCCTGAGGCGTAGATTTTTGAGAATATTCTGGGTTTTCTCAGCTGCATTGTGACGTGCTCAAATCAAATCAATTTTATTTATATAGCGTCAAATCACAACAACAGTTGCCCCAAGGCGCTTTATATTGCAAGGCAAAAGCCATACAATAATTACAGAAAAACCCCAACGGTCAAAACGACCCCCTATGAGCAAGCACTTGGCGACAGTGGGAAGGAAAAACTCCCTTTGAACAGGAAGAAACCTCCAGCAGAACCAGGCTCAGAGAGGGACAGTCTTCTGCTGGGACTGGTTGGGGCTGAGGGGAGAGAATCAGGAAAAAGACATGCTGTGGAAGACAGCAGAGATCAATCACTAATGATTAAATGCAGAGTGGTGCATACAGAGCAAAAAGAGAAAGAAACAGTGCATCATGGGAACCCCCCAGCAGTCTAAGTCTATAACAGCATAACTAAGGGATGGTTCAGGGTCACCTGATCCAGTCCTAACTATACGTTTAGCAAAAGGAAAGTTTTAAGCCTAATCTTAAAGGTAGAGAGGGTGTCTGTCTCCCTGATCCGAATTGGGAGCTGGTTCCACAGGAGAGGAGCCTGAAAGCTGAAGGCTCTGCCTCCCAATCTACTCTTAAAAAGCCTAGGAACTACAATTAAGCCTGCAGTCTGAGAGCGAAGCGCTCTATTGGGGTGATATGGTACTATGAGGTCCCTAAGATAAGATGGGACCTGATAATTCAAAACCTTATAAGTAAGAAGAAGAATTTTAAATTCTATTCTAGAATTAACAGGAAGCCAGTGAAGAGAGGCCAATGTGGGTGAAATATGCTCTCTCCTTCTATTCCCTGTCAGTACTTTAGCTGCAGCATTTTGAATTAACTGAAGGCTTTTCAGGACAAGACAAGACCTTTCTGATTTTAGAGATATTGCGCAAATGCAAAAAAGCAGTCCTACATATTTGCTTAATATGCGCATTGAAGGACATATCCTGATCAAAAATGACTCCAAGATTTCTCACAGTATTACTAGAGGTCAGGGTAATGCCATCCAGAGTAAGGATCTGGTTAGACACCATGTTTTGATTTGTTTGGCCAAGTACAATAACTTCAGTTTTATCTGAATTTAAAAGCAGGGAATTAGAGGTCATCCATGTCTTTATGTCTGTAAGACATTCCTGCAGTTTAACTAATTGGTGTGTGTCCTCTGGCTTCATGGATAGATAAAGCTGGGTATCATCTGCGTAACAATGAAAATTTAAGCAATGCCGTCTAATAATACTGCCTAAGGGAAGCATGTATAAAGTGAATAAAATTGGTCCTAGCACAGAACCTTGTGGAACTCCATAATTAACCTTAGTCTGTGAAGAAGACTCCCCATTTACATGAACAAATTGTAATCTGTTAGATAAATATGATTCAAACCCCCGCAGCGCAGTGCCTTTAATACCTATGGCATGCTCTAATCTCTGTAATAAAATTTGGAAATCAGAGCAAAAGATTTTCTCATTCGATTGTTGATTAATAAACATGCATTCGTTAATAAAACAAACTCAAATTCTGAATTGCCAATAAGTTAAACACATACAACTGTGACATTGAAGACATTAACAATGCATTTTAGAAAAGCATTTTCATCGGGGGAGATGAAATAAAACTTGAAATGCTGTAAATTTAGGAGCATACAAAAAGTGCCATATCTTTACTGACAGGTGCACACAGTCTGTAAATATAACTGAGGAACTCTGGTAATAATTACTTTATGACACCTCCCCATTTAAAGCCCAAACTGAAGACTGTATCATCCAAGCAGTAATTTAATTATATTCACATTGATTATTAAAAGGAACAGTCGTGTCAGTGACATGACATCTGACATCCGTGCTCTGGCACAGTGAGCAGGCACACAACATGTGGAATGCGCCCGAGCTCTGTATGGATCACTCAAACTGCTCAAACTAGACTTTGATGGTCAAACATGCTCTGGCACTGTAGGGATCGGTGAGTGTTTGTACACCCTTAGGAACTCGCTCCATACTTTGGACTGACTTACCTGAAAACGTTGTTTTTCCTCGACATTGAATCCATTCCGGGCAATGAACTTCAGGTCCAACTTGCACTTTGTATTGAATGTCACCACCACATTGGTGACTGTGACATCAATCACCCCCATCGCATAGGCCTCCTCAGTGTAGTACTCCATTGTACTCTGGAAGCTGAAAAAAGAAAAAGAAAAATTACTGCACATTCATGTAAAATCAGTTCCTGACAGATGTTCTACTGCAGTGTTCTATTAAATTTGACTATTACAACAAGTAATAGGAGACATGAATGTGATAATCTCATAAGCAACTGTAAAATACTACTAGACTGACAGCATCTATGATTCAAACACACTATTCACTTTAACATCAATTCCTGAAATTACAATTTCATGTATCATTAAAATCAGGTTGATTTCAGTTGTGTTGACCTCTACTTTCAGAAGAGAACAGCTAAACTACTAAACGAGTTATAAAAGAATAAATGTCCACCACCGGATAAAAGCCATTATTGAATGAGTCTGTTTGTGTGATGGTATTTTAGATTTAAGAATATAATTCATCATCATTTACAAGTAATATCTTCTGAGAAGAATGCAGTTGGAATGCACAGAATATAAAGTGTGGGGGCCGGACACAGCAAGTTCAGACCAGGCCGAGGTCACATGTAGAATATAGAACAGAATGGAGTCTTTATTGTCATTGCACATATACATACATGTCCTCTGCATATAACCATCCTAATTACAGTTAGACACAGTCCAACCACTAGGAGCAGTGGGCAGCCACAGTCCGGCACCCGTGGAACAGCTCCAGATGAAAACGCTACCTTGGTCAGGGGCAGAGAAAGGAGCAGATCCGAAATAAGCATGTTTTTGATTGTGGGAGGAAACCGGAGGAAACCCACACACGGAGAGAACATGCAAACGCCACATAGAAAATCGATCCGATGACCTTCTTGCTGTGAGGCACCACAGCTAACCACTAATCCACCATGCCGCCCCTGCCGCCACGTACTGAGAACCTTGGCTCTTATCCCCAGAATCTTAACTCAAAGATCAAATACAGTATATCAAGAAAACCACCAAACACACTCAACATCCAGCTTCTCAAGGATGAGTTTAACAAACACCAACAAACATGACTTATCTGAAGAAAACTGGCTGTGAGTAGAGCTGTAACAATTAACAGATTATTAATGAAGTATTATATTAATTGAGAACTATTTGAATTATTAACAAATCATTTTGTGTCTTTTGTTTTAAATATCCAAATTCTTTGGTTTCAATTTCTTAAATGTGAATGTTTTTTGGTTAATTTTATTTGTTGCTTTACTTCTATCCAGCGGTGAATTTCATATCTTTGGGCTTTGACCAAAACAAGACATAAGACATCATTTTGGGATCTGGATAAAAACTTATTTTCAGCTATTAAAAAAACAATTATGGATCAAACATCCAACTAATTATTTCAGAAAATAAATGAGGAAGCAATAATAAAAATAATAGATAGTAGCAGTGTTTTTAATTAGGAAAATAATAACAATAATTAGAAAAAAAACCCTTCACCTTGTCACATTTAAATTAATAATAATAATTTTAATAAGTTAAATTCCATTCAAGCTCAATGTCACAGGAGACTGAAAATACACATTTGGGGTAAAAAACAAGGCAAGCTAATGAAGATAAAGTTAGTTTTTTTCATCTCAAAATGGAAAATATTATTTCCAAATCTTACCTCATCAAAATATCAGTTCCTAAATCCTCAGAGTTACAATAGTTCTTACAATATATTGCTGCTTGCTGTCTTACTTGTGTTTAGTGTCCTGTTTTAATAAATAATCAAATTAATCTCAGGCAAGATTGATTTGAGACAAGAGATCATGATCCCACGTCACAGCACCATGGCGACGCACCATGGCAACGCACCCAGAAATGTAAACAATAAAAAACTAACCCTTTTTAAAACAAAAGTTGAAAAAAATCTCATCAGAAAAAACGTGCAGCGAAACACAGCATCACAGACACAAATAAAAGTGTGTCAAAAGCTCTGTTAACAAATGAAATGTTGGTGGCTAAGCTAACTTAGCAGGCTAACTAACAACTCCACGTTTAGAGCAGAATTACCTTCACAAGTGGAAAAACTCTTTTACTTTTAGCAAATCCTGGTTCTGGATCCACAAAAAAAGGCCAAAATATGTCCTTCACCACAAAAAACAACTTTTAAACTGGGACTCTCTGGTGCTGTGCTCACAATGTGCTGCACTCACAAGAAATGCTCCAACTGACTGCGCTCACAACGATGCTCCAACTGGTTTTAAGTGGTTTGAACTGTGACGTCACTCATGACGTCTATACGTTAGGACGGGGAGGGGGATCTCAGAGGTCAATATGGGGGGGGGGGGTGGCTAGATTTATCTTCATTCTTTACCCTATGTTATAGTTCTAAAGTCACACATTCACTGTAACAAGGGTGTTTGTACACC
Organism: Thalassophryne amazonica; assembly: GCF_902500255.1. Lineage (NCBI taxonomy): Eukaryota > Metazoa > Chordata > Actinopteri > Batrachoidiformes > Batrachoididae > Thalassophryne > Thalassophryne amazonica. Next base: position 129,642,952 of record NC_047105.1, read on the forward strand.
CTTAGGAACTCGCTCCATATTTTGGACTTACTTACCTGAAAACGTTGTTTTTCCTCAACGTTGAATCCATTCCGGGCAATGAACTTCAGGTCCAACTTGCACTTTGTATTGAATGTCACCACCACATTGGTGACGGTGACATCAATTGCCCCCATCGCATAGGCCTCCTCAGTGTAGTACTCCATTGTACTCTGGAAGCTGAAAAGAGAAAAAGAAAAATTACTGCACATTCATGTAAAATCAGTTACCTGACAGATGTTCTGCTGCAGTGTTCTATTAAATTTGACTATTACAACAAGTAATAGGAGACATGAATGTGATAATCTCATAAGCAACTGTAAAATACTACTAGACTGACAGCATCTATGATTCAAACACACTATTCACTTCAACATCAATTCCTGAAATTACAGTTTCATGTATCATTAAAATCAGGTTGATTTCAGTTGTGTTGACCTCTACTTTCAGAAGAGAACAGATAAACTACTAAACGAGTTATAAAAGAATAAATGTCCACCATGGGATAAAAAGCCATTATTGAATGAGTCTGTTTTAAGAATATAATTCATCATCATTTAATATCTTCTGAGAAGAATGCAGCTGGAATACACAGAATATAAAGTGTGGGGGCCAAACACAGCAAGTTCAGACCAGACCGAGGTCACATGTAGAATATAGAATAGAATAGAGTCTTTATTGTCATTGCACATATACATACATGTCCTCCGCGTCGCGGCGGAGCCGCAAGGTGCAAGGCAACGCCGTGATGAAGCCTCACAGGACATGTTGGGGCATGTCCAGCTCATGCACAATTTCTCGGATACTCACACGACTGAAAAGCAACCGGAAGCCATCTGAAAGCCGTCCTGTGAGACCAACATGGAGGTGGTTTTGTCGGCACGGTGGTGCAATCGTCCGCTTCTCTTTCCATGAAAAAAACTCCTGTAACAGTAGAATGTGCCAAAAAAGTGCTGATGTCCACCTCTCCTGCCCTTTTTGTGAAAGTCAGACGACGACCCGGATCAACAAACCCTTCACGTTGGAAATGATCTGGTTGTTTCAGCGGGGTGTCAGCCTGTCGATCGGCGCTCGGAGCGCGCCGCGCTCTCAAACGCTGTGGGCGGTCTTTAAACCGGCTGGAGCACTCCTTAATCTGTGTAATCCCCATAAAATCGTCGCTGAAAGCCATCTAAATTTTCCGAATGGTGTCCAGCTGGAGGTCTCTCATAGTTCCTGGAAAAAGTTGATGCAACGCTCCAAATCATTCAGACATTTATTCGCAATACAAATCCGACGAGCGGGGTGGACCACTGCTCACACAAAGCCTGCTCACAGGCGAATGACGCAACCGACAGGCGTGAAAAAACTCACGCATGCGCACGAAGGTTCAAGCTTGGCTGATGCAATCACACGTGATTCAAATCCATATGGTTTTTGCAAAAAATAAAAAGGTCCGATACTTTTTGGACAGACCTTGTATACAGAGCTGTCTGCAGCTCTCAGCACCTTATTATAATCCTACTAATAATAATTCATTATATTTATATAGCACTTTACGCAATGCCAAAAGACACTTTATAAAACAGAGAAATTAACAAAGATCAAAGCAACTTTATTATAGAAGATTAAAAAATGAAAATAAAGAAGAATATAAAGTCAAACCTTCGCTGTGCCCTGTGATGGAACCACTACGATGACCTGTCCAAGATGGCGACCGCATTTCTTGCGCGTCAGCAAGCAATGCGATGTCTGGTCTTTATAATGTCTATGGACATTAAAAGTGATGAGCTGCGGGTTTTTTTTTTTCTCTCTAGTAATCATACATTAAGTTGAGCTAACGGGTGACGCTTCCAGCTGCTAACAATGCTAATGCTGTTAGCATGAGTATGACTTTGTGAGTCAAAACCACAAAACCTTGAGGTTTCTTCCTCAGAGGGAGTTTTTCCTTAACACTGCTGCTCTTGGGGTTAGTAAGGTTAGACCTTATTTGTGTGAAGCTCCTTGAGGCAACTCTGTTGAGATTTGGTGCGATATAAATTAAAATAAATTGGACAAAAAAATAAATAAGTTTGAGCAACGGACCAAAATTTGTCTGAGGTGAGTGAGTGAAAATAATACATGATGTTAGTGCTCTGCTGAGGTTTATCAGCTAAATTAGCTTTTTAGCTGTTGAGCTGAGTGTATGACCTATTTTTTTTTTTTTTTTTACCAAATAAAGCTGCACAGTTGTTATTGTTACTGCCGTAACTACAAGGAAAGTCTTAACTTTAAATAACTTAGATTTTTTTTTTATTTAAAGTTTTTTTTAACCATCAAGTAATCAAAGAAAATAGCACAGTGCTGTTTCATATTTGTTTATATTTTAAGAAATGTTGACCACATCAGAAATATACATTTGGAAATGAATGAATCTACCATTAGTACATGCACACATTACTTTTCATTTTATTTGTCTAAAAAGTTTTCTAATGTAAGAAAAGTTTTTTTTTTTTTTTTTTTACTTCAAAATGTACAGTAATCAGAAATTAATCTTGAATTAAAAACATATTTGTAAACAACTAGTAAACAACTTGTAATTTTAATGTGGCAAAGAATTTGAAAACAGATCATCAGTAGCTCCAAAGCTCCTGCCAAAACTAGGAAAACTCAGAAGTGACTAAAGGTTGAGCAAGTTGATGTATTAATGTACGATAAATACTCCTGTTGTTCCCTTTGAATTGATACTGAGAATTATTATTTTTGAGTTCTTTGAATTATTTCTTTTATGGTGTTGTTTTCTGAACCCCAATGTATGTTTTTTGGATTAAAGGCTGGTAGCACAATACAAGTTGTGTGAAAAGACGGGTGGAAAAATTGACCTGACCCAAAAAAAAAAAAAATTACATTTTTTTGCAGATTTTTTTTTGGGGGGGGAATAGACCTGAAAATGCACCAAAACGCAAGTGAGATCTCACATTTTTCTGGGGGAGAACCCCCAGACGACCCACCAGGCCTTTGGCAAAAATTTTCATTCCCTCCCATGGCCCACTTCCATCCATCCATCCATTTTCTTCCGCTTTATCCGTAGTTGGGTCGCGGGGGCAGCAGCTCAAGCAAAGCCGCCCAGACCGCCCGATCCACACACCTCCCCCAGCTCCTCCGGGGGAACCCCAAGGCGTTCCCAAGCCAGCCGAGTGATGTAGTCCCTCCACTTTCATCACTGTATTTGCATAGTATGAAGTCATATCAGGTGCTGTAGGGAAAAAAATGTGGGAGAGACCACTGAATACATTATTAACCTTTTAATAATGTTTGGTTAATTCCAACTTCATAAATGCAGAGTATTGAAAAGAATTTACATAGATTTCTGGCTGAATTTGAACAATATATAAGCAGTATTAAGCTTATCGACACTCTCAAATGTCATAAAACTGTCACCCTCTGTAAGGATTTTCTTGAAAGAGAATTAATGTTAAAGAATCCATTTACTTTTGTTATTGTACATTTTCTATCTCTTTCTATTTATAATGGTAATACTATGAATGTTATTCTGTTCTTGTCCTTTGTTCGTTTACTGTTAATGTATTTGTTGAATTTAATGTATTTTTTGAAAGTTTTGGAAAAATGTTGTGGGAGAGACAAAAAAACACCTTAATAATAATACTAATAAACTAGATTCTTGGTTTGTTTATTTATTTTGCCATTAAAATTGGCCATCATTCTCAAAATAAAATAACTTCTCAAGGCCAGGACTTCTCAAAGTCTGGAGACTAATTAGTCGCAACAAACCAGGTAAGTAGGCTGAGAGAGTCCAAGTGAGGTTTGTCGTTCAATGCGGGAACAACCGCGGAGGCAACTGTTTCAATGGCACTTTGAATGAGGAGGATTGTCGATATTCCTCCGCTCAGCGCTTTGCAGCGGAGGTGAGGAGACCCACTGCTGCTCGGTGAGAGCAGAGACTAGATCAATACGTGCTTTCACTTTTGAGCCGCCAAACACCAGAAAAGTCTCCAGTGACGCCAGGAAAAGGAGTTAGATGTGTCGCGAGTCGCTTTTAAGAAAATAAAGCCCTGGTCCCAGCAAATAATGAAGGATGAATAAGAGCCACGCAGCATGTTTTTTTTTGTTGTTTTTGTTTTTTTGCTACAAGAGGATTTATTCCATACTATACCACTTTATTGATATAGCACATTTCACAAACATAGTTTCCAAAGTGCTGTACAAAAAAAAACACACACAGAGGACCACACACTCACGCTGTGTTAAAAGCCAAAGCATAAAAATGGGTCTTTTGACGAGACTTAAAACACTCTTTAGTGGGGGCTGTTCAGATGTTAAGGGGCAAATCATTCCACAGCTGAGGGCCCACCACAGAAAAAGCCATGTCCCCCTGGTTTTCAGTCTCATCACAGGCACCACAAGCTGGAGCTGGCGCTCGGACCTCAAAGCACGGGGAGGCTGGTCAATTTGGATGAGGTCCGAAATGTACGCCGGTGCCAGTCCATTCAAAGCTTTAAAAACAAACATTAAAATCTTAAAATCAACTCTAAAATGAACTGGAAGCCACTGCAGGGATGCTAAAACTGAAGTAATGTGCTCTCACTTTCTGCTACCAGTTAAGAGGCACGCAGCAGAATTTTGGACCAACTGTAAGCGGGAAAGTGCATTACAGTTGTCTAAATGAGAGGAGACAAAAGTGTGCACGACTTGTTCAAAAGCATTAAAAGATAAAAAAGGTTTAACTTTAGATAAAAGATGCAAATGATGAAATTGTTGATCTCTGCTCCCCTCCACAGCATGTCTTTTCCTGGTTCTCTCCCTCAGCCCCAACCAGTCCCAGCAGAAGACTGCCCCTCCCTGAGCCTGGTTCTGCTAGAAGTTTCTTCCTGTTAAAAGGGAGTTTTTTCCTTCCCACTGTCGCCAAGTGCTTGCTCACAGGGGATTGTTTTGACCGTTGGGGTTTTTCCGTAATTATTGTATGGCTTTGCCTTACAATATAAAGCGCCTTGGGGCAACTGTTTGTTGTGATTTGGCGCTATATAAATAAAATTGATTTGATTCTGAAATCACAGAGGACCATTTCATCTGGACCCTTTTTGTCCCTCTATCCTGCTCCATGAAATGGAGAACATACTTTGGAACAGCTTAAAGGGTAACTATTTTTATTGTAATAGTTTGGTAAAACAGTTGCATGTTCATTCCTTCTTTATGAGCTGCTGTAAAAGTTTGTTTATGATAGATTTAACATCTTGTTATAACAAGATGCATGCTGATGCAATGACTCCTGCTCAAGAAGAGCTTTTACGCAAAACATCAGCTCAAAAAAGAGTGATTTTGCAGTCAATTATGCCTGAACACAAAGTTAAAAGTTGGATCACAGTATAAAATGTGTGTTTAAAGCCACGGATGGAAAGGAAGCTAGCGAGAATGAACGCAGATGCGACTGTCCAGGAATGCAGAAATTGCAATTTCGCAGATATTAACGGATGAACACAAAGTTAAAAGTTGAATCACGGTATCAAAATGCCTGTTAAGCTGCGGAAGAAATAAATCCAGCGAGAGGAAGTGCTGACGTGACTGTCCAGGAACCCGTGGTTCGGTTCTAGCCCATCTGTTGCATTTAATGACCCTGCAGCACAGGTGAGCAGCCTGGCGCACATCCACTGGACTGTACTGGAGCGTCTGTTTTTGGACTGTGTTTAAAAAATGTGACAGCATCTTGAATGGATGCTGTGAATTGAAAACACACACTTTAAAGGGACCAAGTGTGGGAGGGCTGGAGGTTTGGGCCAGACCCATGCCAAATGTGCACCAACATCGTGTTATCACGGCAGAGAGAAAACCAAGACATAATCTGTCAAATGGGTCGTAAAACCATCAACCATCATAATTTATGACTTCTCCCACTTCCTCCCCTCCCCCCATCTTAAGCCCCACCTCCAAACTCCTCCCACCTGTGTCAAATTTTTTAAGTGTTTAATAATTTTTTTTTAATTTCTTTATTGTAGTTATGGGAGGATTTCTTTAATCTAGTAATTAATGAAATAGCGTGTCAAGGATTTTATATAGTTCATGCTCATATTATCATTTATTTTCTTTATGCTTATATTATTATTATTATTTATTTTCTTATAGTTTATGCTTATATTATTTTTCCTCTTAGTGAGAAGAGGAGTTTTTAAAAAGAAAGACTTGTCTGCATTCTTCATGATTGAGCAAACTATTTTTCATTTTGCATAAGTGCCTTATCCTGCTTTGACGAGCCACAAGGCTCATGTTGCAGGAATGGAAGGTTTCAGCCGTTACCTTGCTTTGCTACCACCCTCTTGCAGACATGACTCATGTGTAACCTCTCCCGACTGTCCTTGTTTGTTTTTTCTCATGTTGATGAACTAAATAAAAGGCTGGGCCAGAGGAGGGGATTTTAGGAGAGCTTTGGAGCTTAGCACATAAGCTGCTGCTTGTTCTCCTCTTCTGCGCAGAGCAAAAAATATATATATATTTGTCTCTCTCTGACTGGTTTCTTTTCAGTGTTTGTGCCTCTCATTTCTTTAAAAACAGGGTGCAAACCCAACAGTTTTTTCTTGACGCCCAACGTGGGGTGTCGACAGATCTTCTCAGGCGAACGGAGGAAGACACTCCGCAGACTGTGCACAGCCGATTCCACTAGAGGGATCGAAGGAAAGTCCTGAGGAGTGAATTCTCCGTCGGGCCGGTGACTATAGACGTCCACCTCCGCTCGCCGCAGTAGATTGACGACGCCTCCGAACCAAATGAGAGGCGCAACAAATTAACGTAAGTAATTACTGCCTGCCTGTGAGGAAAATATGTTGAGGAGGGGTTCGAGTCCCCATCCAGAATAAAGTGCGGGGGAGGGAGTTAGAGTCTCCGGTCCTGCCGGCACAGGTGGCGGAGGGGTTCGAGTCCCCATCCGGCTGAGAAATACAGGAGGAGTAAGAATAAATTTCAGGAGAAGCAGTTAGAGAGACGTGAATTAATTGATTATTTCAAAAGTGAAACTGTGTTTGTGGTATGAATGAGAGAAAATTCTGTTTTTGTTGTTTTGTTGTAAGGATTTTGTTGTGTTATTTATGTCTTGATATAAAATGATTTATTATTATTATTTATTTATTTATTTTTTTAAGATGAGGGCTTGTCTGTAGTTGCAATCATTGATGAAATCTAATTTATTTTGTATATGTGTGAGAGTTGAGCGGTTGTGGGAGTGTGTGTGTGTGTGTGTGTGACAGTGTCGGACTGTATGTGTGGTATTGTTTGACTGAGTATTCCTTAGTAATAATAAAAGAATGAGACTGTAAGTGACTGAAGCACAGACAGCTTGATATCCCATTTTATCAGGGGATAAAAGTGAAGCTGTCGTCTGCAAAGTAGGTCATTTTAAGTCCATACGCACCACACTCACATATTCCCGACGAGTCTGCAAAGAGGGGGATTCCAAGGAAGGTCCGCCCCATGGGGTAGAAGCTTGACCTGAACTTTGCAGAGTGAAGGGGAATAGGTGACCAACATGGGAAACACATGCACAGAAAATAAGCCCCTATTTCAGGGCGACAAAAAATACATGCACAAACGCAATCCGGAAAATCTGAAGTACATAACTAAATGGAAAAAGAAATATGGCTTTTCAGGTAAATGGGTTATGCCAGATTGTGAAGGTTTGGTGTTAAAACTTACAGCAGCAGCAGCAAATAAAAAGGGTAACAGGAAAGCAAGAAAAGAAGGAGAAATAGAGTGTGCAAAAGTATGGCTCAGTGAAGCACAGATGAGAGTAGAGGCCATAAAGAGGAAGAAAGACCTGTGGTGACTCTAAAGGTAAATGGACAGGACATGGATTTTCTCTGTGACACAGGAGCATGTAGGACAGTGATAACAGACAGACCTCCCGGAACTAAATTTGCAAAAGAAGTCGTTTGGGTAAAATCTGCAAATGGACAGGTGAATTCAGAGAAAATATTGAAGTTTGTCAATTTTGAAGATCCTGAAACGAACCAAACTGCTTGTGTCTCTGTGGTTTATTCGCCCCATTGTCCAGTAAATTTACTGGGACGAGATTTGATGACTGCCTTATCTATAGGAGTCACGCCAACAGTAGTTGGTATGAGAGCTGTGAGACAGACCGCTACTGTATATACAAATTTGGCCCAGGCCTGGCAGTACTCTTTGGATCTGTCGGAGTTGAGACAAACTGAACAATTATTAGAGGAAGGTCTGACGACCTGTGAAAACAGAGAACACGTAGTAATGATGTCACCAAAAGATTTACACATAACTATGCTATTCACTCCACAAAAGGATGAAAGGTATGGAGCAGGATTTCTGCAAATTCCATCAGAATTACAGACAGTAGCACACTTATACACAGACAGAAAAACCACCTCTGTGTGTAGTGTAGTGCTGACCCAAAGTGCAGACAAATGGTACAGAGGAAAACCTGAGGCTGTGCCGCAAATTCCCTGACAAGGGCAGACACTCAGTCCTGGAAGGACCTTGGAGGAATTGCTACCACCTGTAAATGGTACTCCGGTGTATAATGACATCTATTGGCTTTGTGGTTCCAGACTGTACATGAGTCTCCCACCAAATTGGGGTGGTGTGTGTGCACCTACCCAGGTGACTGACCATACATATGTGGTAGTGCCAAGGACCCCCACAAAGAAGAATGGCAGCACCAGACGGAGGAGATCGATATACCCAGATGTGTTACCACATGATCACATGTGGGGCTCGGATGTACCAAAGGACCAAAAATTGTGGTCTGTAGGAGATAAAATAGCACATTCATTGTTCCCCTGGATAGGAGTGGTAAAAAATTCATTAATGATTGAAACTCTGAATTATCGATTGGGTCTGTTCATGAATGTAACTGAGAAAATAGTAGTAGCTCAAAACACTGAAATAGATGCTTTACGTACCATGGTGATGCAAAATTGCATGGTTTTAGACTTGCTTACTGGTTCACAGGGAGGAGTTTGTGTTCTGCTGAACACAGCATGCTGTACTTTCATCCCAGACTCCATTCATTCAGTGGATGTGCAGGACGCATTGGAAGAGCTGAATAAACTTCGTGATGCAATGCATAAAGACACCCTAGCCGTGAACCGGTGGAATCCCTGGTCCTGGTTAACTTCAGGACCATGGTGGCAGTTACTATTGAAAATGGTGACACCAGTTATTATAGTCCTAATTCTGATTGGACTTTGCATGTGTTGTGTGATCCCTTGTATCAAAACAGTGGTTGGCAAAATGGTGTCAAATACATTTGTACAGTGTAATCTGGCTTTCCAACAAACTATGCCAAAATATCAAGCATTGAAACAGTCAGACCTTAGTGGAGAAAACTATAATGACTGTGTTGAGAATTATGATGATATTGAAAAGCTCACAACTCCAGTTCAAGCTTGAACTGTTGACGTGATGAGTTAACACACTCTTAGCCTATGAAGCTTTAGCTGAAAATGTAATAAGACAAGTGGTTAAAGTGGACAAATTTTCTATTGAAGTGTGTTTTGGACATGACAAACTTATCAATCAATCAATCAATCAATTTTTTTTTTATATAGCGCCAAATCACAACAAACAGTTGCCCCAAGGCGCTTTATATTGTAAGGCAAGGCCATACAATAATGATGTAAAACCCCAACGGTCAAAACGACCCCCTGTGAGCAAGCACTTGGCTACAGTGGGAAGGAAAAACTCCCTTTTAACAGGAAGAAACCTCCAGCAGAACCAGGCTCAGGGAGGGGCAGTCTTCTGCTGGGACTGGTTGGGGCTGAGGGAGAGAACCAGGAAAAAGACATGCTGTGGAGGGGAGCAGAGATCGATCACTAATGATTAAATGCAGAGTGGTGCATACAGAGCAAAAAGAGAAAGAAACAGTGCATCATGGGAACCCCCCAGCAGTCTACGTCTATAGCAGCATAACTAAGGGATGGTTCAGGGTCACCTGATCCAGCCCTAACTATAAGCTTTAGCAAAAAGGAAAGTTTTAAGCCTAATCTTAAAAGTAGAGAGGGTGTCTGTCTCCCTGATCTGAATTGGGAGCTGGTTCCACAGGAGAGGAGCCTGAAAGCTGAAGGCTCTGCCTCCCATTCTACTCTTACAAACCCTAGGAACTACAAGTAAGCCTGCAGTCTGAGAGCGAAGCGCTCTATTGGGGTGATATGGTACTACGAGGTCCCTAAGATAAGATGGGACCTGATTATTCAAAACCTTATAAGTAAGAAGAAGAATTTTAAATTCTATTCTAGAATTAACAGGAAGCCAATGAAGAGAGGCCAATATGGGTGAGATATGCTCTCTCCTTCTAGCCCCCGTCAGCACTCTAGCTGCAGCATTTTGAATTAACTGAAGGCTTTTTAGGGAACTTTTAGGACAACCTGATAATAATGAATTACAATAGTCCAGCCTAGAGGAAATAAATGCATGAATTAGTTTTTCAGCATCACTCTGAGACAAGACCTTTCTGATTTTAGAGATATTGCGTAAATGCAAAAAAGCAGTCCTACATATTTGTTTAATATGCGCTTTGAATGACATATCCTGATCAAAAATGACTCCAAGATTTCTCACAGTATTACTAGAGGTCAGGGTAATGCCATCCAGAGTAAGGATCTGGTTAGACACCATGTTTCTAAGATTTGTGGGGCCAAGAACAATAACTTCAGTTTTATCTGAGTTTAAAAGCAGGAAATTAGAGGTCATCCATGTCTTTATGTCTGTAAGACAATCCTGCAGTTTAGCTAATTGGTGTGTGTCCTCTGGCTTCATGGATAGATAAAGCTGGGTATCATCTGCGTAACAATGAAAATTTAAGCAATACCGTCTAATAATACTGCCTAAGGGAAGCATATATAAAGTGAATAAAATTGGTCCTAGCACAGAACCTTGTGGAACTCCATAATTAACTTTAGTCTGTGAAGAAGATTCCCCATTTACATGAACAAATTGTAATCTATTAGACAAATATGATTCAAACCACCGCAGCGCAGTGCCTTTAATACCTATGGCATGCTCTAATCTCTGTAATAAAATTTTATGGTCAACAGTATCAAAAGCAGCACTGAGGTCTAACAGAACAAGCACAGAGATGAGTCCACTGTCCGAGGCCATAAGAAGATCATTTGTAACCTTCACTAATGCTGTTTCTGTACTATGATGAATTCTAAAACCTGACTGAAACTCTTCAAATAGACCATTCCTCTGCAGATGATCAGTTAGCTGTTTTACAACTACCCTTTCAAGAATTTTTGAGAGAAAAGGAAGGTTGGAGATTGGCCTATAATTAGCTAAGATAGCTGGGTCAAGTGATGGCTTTTTAAGTAATGGTTTAATTACTGCCACCTTAAAAGCCTGTGGTACATAGCCAACTAACAAAGATAGATTGATCATATTTAAGATCGAAGCATTAAATAATGGTAGGGCTTCCTTGAGCAGCCTGGTAGGAATGGGGTCTAATAAACATGTTGATGGTTTGGATGAAGTAACTAATGAAAATAACTCAGACAGAACAATCGGAGAGAAAGAGTCTAACCAAATACCGGCATCACTGAAAGCAGCCAAAGATAACGATACGTCTTTGGGATGGTTATGAGTAATTTTTTCTCTAATAGTTAAAATTTTGTTAGCAAAGAAAGTCATGAACTCATTACTAGTTAAAGATAATGGAATACTCAGCTCAATAGAGCTCTGACTCTTTGTCAGCCTGGCTACAGTGCTGAAAAGAAACCTGGGGTTGTTCTTATTTTCTTCAATTAGTGATGAGTAGAAAGATGTCCTAGCTTTACGGAGGGCTTTTTTATAGAGCAACAGACTCTTTTTCCAGGCTAAGTGAAGATCTTCTAAATTAGTGAGACGCCATTTCCTCTCCAACTTACGGGTTATCTGCTTTAAGCTACGAGTTTGAGAGTTATACCATGGAGTCAGACACTTCTGATTTAAAGCTCTCTTTTTCAGAGGAGCTACAGCATCCAAAGTTGTCTTCAATGAGGATGTAAAACTATTGACGAGATACTCTATCTCCCTTACAGAGTTTAGGTAGCTACTCTGCACTGTGTTGTTATATGGCATTAGAGAACATAAAGAAGGAATCATATCCTTAAACCTAGTTACAGCGCTTTCTGAAAGACTTCTAGTGTAATGAAACTTATTCCCTACTGCTGGGTAGTCCATCAGAGTAAATGTAAATGTTATTAAAAAATGATCAGACAGAAGGGAGTTTTCAGGGAATACTGTTAAGTCTTCTATTTCCATACCATAAGTCAGAACAAGATCTAAGATATGATTAAAGTGGTGGGTGGACTCATTTACTTTTTGAGCAAAGCCAATAGAGTCTAATAATAGATTAAATGCAGTGTTGAGGCTGTCATTCTCAGCATCTGTGTGGATGTTAAAATCGCCCACTATAATTATCTTATCTGAGCTAAGCACTAAGTCAGACAAAAGGTCTGAAAATTCACAGAGAAACTCACAGTAACGACCAGGTGGACGATAGATAATAACAAATAAAACTGGTTTTTGGGACTTCCAATTTGGATGGACAAGACTAAGAGACAAGCTTTCAAATGAATTAAAGCTCTGTCTGGGTTTTTGATTAATTAATAAGCTGGAATGGAAGATTGCTGCTAATCCACCGCCCCGGCCCGTGCTACGAGCATTCTGACAGTTAGTGTGACTCGGGGGTGTTGACTCATTTAAACTAACATATTCATCCTGCTGTAACCAGGTTTCTGTTAGGCAGAATAAATCAATATGTTGATCAATTATTATATCATTTACCAACAGGGACTTAGAAGAGAGAGACCTAATGTTTAATAGACCACATTTAACTGTTTTAGTCTGTGGTGCAGTTGAAGGTGCTATATTATTTTTTCTTTTTGAATTTTTATGCTTAAATAGATTTTTGCTGGTTATTGGTAGTCTGGGAGCAGCAGTAAGTGCACCCTTTAATATAGCAAACATAAATCATCGCTTTTACATTCAGTCTTCTTCAGACAAGTCAGTTGATGGTTACATGAACTTTTCCAAGACACTGATTATGTATATATGCAGATGATGTGGTTCTGTTGGCTTCATCAGGCGCCAGAAATGAGATTCCTCCATCGGGTATCTGGACTTACACTCCTGGACAGGGTGAGAAGTTTGATTATCCGGGAGGGAATCTGTGTAGAGCTGCTACTTCATATGCATATATGCAGATGATGTGGTTCTGTTGGCTTCATCAGGCAGTCTCCTTCGATGTGCACTGAGCAGGTTTGAGGCTAAATGTAAAGCGAATGGGATGAAAATCAGAACCTCAAAGTCTGAGATCATGGTCCACTGTTGGAAAATGGTGGGTTGACCCCTCTGGTTTATGGGAGAGTTACTGCCCCAAGTGCAGGAGTTTAAATACCTCGGGGTTGTTCAGGAGTGGGGGTAAAGTGGAGCGGAAGATCAATAGACTGATTGGGGCAGTGTCTGAAATTTTATGGACGTTGTACGGGACAATCGTGGTAAAGAAGCTGAGCCGGAGGGTGAGGCTGTCGATTTACACTTCTATCCTCACCTATGTTCATGAGCTTTAGGTAATAACTGAAAGAATAAGATCGTGGATACAAGTGTCACAAATGAGTTTCCTCCATGGGTATCTGGGCTTACACTCCTGGACAGGGTGAGAAGTTTGATTACCCGGGAGGGCCTCTGTGTAACGCTGCTACTTCTTCACACTGAAAGGAACCAGTTGAGGTGGTTCTGGCATCTGGTGAGGATGCTCCCTGGTTATCTCCCTAAGGAGGTCTTCTAGGCACGTTCAACCAGGTGGAGGCACCGGGGAAGATCCAGGGCACACTGGCGAGATTATACAGTATTTCCCAGCTTGCTTGGGAATGCGTTGCGATCCCCTGGGAAGCATTACAGGACTTGACTGAGAATAGGGAAGTGTGGGAGGAGCTGCTTGCTCTGTTGCCACTGTGACCCGGACCCAGATAAGTAGCTGAAAATGAATGAACCTGATTTTGGACCAAATGTGGCACACACTTGGGTGGATTGCAGAATTGTAGTGGCACGGTCAGCCACAAGTCGATCAATGGGGTCATATATGAAAAATTTTGTATTAATTACGGTCTTCATGCCCATGAGTACTATTACCTCAAAAACAAAAACACAAAAAAACAAACAAACACATAAACAAACAAAATGTCTGTAAACAGAAAAAAATCTCTCTGTTTGAAAGCGCTTCACTGGTTTTTAGTGGATTCAGTGCAATTCACTGATGTGTCCCTTTGTTTTCCACC